>NC_072011.1:27728557-28001057 GCF_027791375.1 Indicator indicator
GGATGAGGCCCAGCACTGATCCCTGGGGGACACCACTAGTGACTGGCTGCCAGCTGGATGTGGCACCATTCACCACCACTCTCTGGGCTCGGCCCTCCAGCCAGTTCCTAAATGAGCACAGAGTGCTGCTGTCCAAGCCACAGGCTGACAGCTTGGCCAGGAGTTTGCTGTGGGGGACAGTGTCAGAGGCCTTGCTGAAGTCCAGGTAGACTACATCCACAGCCTGCCACACATCCACCAGGCAGGTCACCTGGTCATAGGAGGAGATCAGGTTGGTCAGGCAGGACCTGCCCCTCCTAACTCCATGGTGGCTGGGCCTGATCCCTTGGCCATCCTGTAGGTGCTGTGTGATTGCACTCAAGATGACCTACTCCATAATCTTGCCTGGCACTGAGGTCAGGCTGACAGGTCTGTAATTCCCTGGCTCCTCCTTCCAGCCCTTCTTGTGGATGGGCATCACACTGGCCAGCTTCCAGTCATCTGGGACCTCACCAGTGAGCCAGGACTGTTGAAAATGATGGAGAGCAGTCTAGAAAGTTCATCTGCCAGGTCTCTCATTACCCTGGGATGGATCCCATCCAGTCCCATGGACTTGTGGGAATCCAAGTGACTCAGCAGGTCTCTCATTGCTTCCTCCTGGATTACAAGGGTACTATACTGCTCCCTGTTTCCATCTGCCAGCTCAGAAGGCCAGTTGTCCTGAAGATAACCTATCCTACCATTGAAAATTGAAGCAAAGGCAGCATTAGGTACCTCTGCCTTTTCCTTGTCTTCTGTTACTATATTCCCCTCCATGTCCACTAAGGAGTGGAGGTTGTCCTTGCCTCTCCTGCCATTGATATATTTATAAAAACATTTTGATTCTCCTTCACAGCAGTGGCCAGTCTAAGTTCTAAATGGGCTTTTGCCTACATGACCTAGCAACATCCTTAAACATTTCCTGGGTTGCCTCCCCTTTTTTCCAAAGGTGGTACATCCTTTTTTTTTCCCTTTAAGTCATTCAGAAGCTCATTGCCCATCCAGGCCAGCTGTCTACCCTCATCTTCCAGAACACTGGGACTCCTTCTCTTTGCAGGCTCTTGAAGTAATTAGGTCTCTGCTGTATTCACAGAATGGCAAAGATTGTGTCATTGCACAAAGTAGAAAGCAGCCCTGTGTTCTGTTTTTGGAAGGACTTTTTTTTTTTGAGTGCTAGAAGCAGCCCTTGACCATTGCATGCCAGGTGTGCTTTTAAATGCAGACTGCTCCTAGAGTGCTTGGGTTGTAGGTTGTTTCCTCATTCAGGTATGTGGCATGATTTCCCATTGTAAATACAATTTCTTTGTCCTCCTCAAGGTTTTGGGAACTCTGGGAAAAACTACTCCAGAGATGAGCTGCTCATCCCACAGAGCCACTTGCTGGCCTTGGTAATGTGGTGCAATGAGAAAGGGTGGGAAATATATAACAAATAAACATAGACCATCTGAGGCCTCTCTTCTCTGCCCTTCCTGGGCTTATGCAGCATCTCAGCATCTCATCCAAAGAGTGTGGAGAATGCTACTACACCATCGTGTCCCAGCTGTGCTGTAAGGACGTGTGCATTTCAACTCTGTCTCATGCCCTGGGTACCAGTTACAGGTAAACCTTAATGTGCAGCCAGAGTGACTCATAGTTTCTTATTATCTGTGTATGACATCACTTTAAATAAGAGATTCAGCCTTTGGTATCCTTCAAATTCAAACAGACTCTATAGAAATGCCTTTTTTTTTTTCCCTCCACAAAACAGGTTCTTGCCTCTAGAAGAAGAATCATCATCCTGGTTTTGAGAGGAATTTTCTTGTTCTTTACGTAATTCTATACAAACTGTGTAATTAAGCCCAGTGAAATTAAGAGAGATAAAGGTTGAGATGAGTCAATGCTTGGAATCCTCAATTAGCCTTTTGATTCCTAGGTTGTCTAGAGCAGGTCACCAACACCCAAACAAAATACATCACTAGCATCCCAAAATGTCACAAGAAATCCTAAGAGGATACAAGTCTGATAGTAGAGTGTGAACACTATAAGAGGTTTGGTTTGGACAAGCATGAATATCTTTGGCTGCTGATCTGAGATGTATCCAAATGTCAGTAGCTTCAAAACCTTGTAAGGATGGACTTTGTGAGGAGACTTGCACTAGTATTTTGGTTTAGCTGGTTTAAAAGGGAAAAATGAAAAACTCCATACCAGGAAAGGCCCAGTGAGGTGGTGGGATAGAATTGTATATAATCACTGCACATTTGTCCTACATCCCTTTATTTTTTGAAAATAACTGCTTTAGAATTATGGAATTGTTAGGGTTGGAAGGGACCTCAAGGATCATCTAGTTCCAACCCCCCTGCCATGGGCTGGGACACCTCACACTAGATCCCTCCAGGGAAGGGGCTTCTACCACCTCCCTGGGCAACCTGTTCCAGTGTCTCACCACCCTCATGGTGAAGAATTTCTTCCTAACATTCAATCTGAATCTACCCATTTCTAGTTTTGTCCATTCCCCCTAGTTCTATCATTTCCTGACATCCTAAAAAAAGTCCCTCACCAGCTTTCTTGTGGGTCCCCTTAAGATATTGGAAGACTGCAATATGGTGTCCTTGGAACCTTCTCTTCTCCAGACTGAGTAGCCCAAACTCTCTCAGTCTGTCCTCATAGGAGAGGTGTTCCAGCCCTCATGGCCCTTCTCTGGACACGTTGCAGCATGTCCAGATCATTCTTGTAATAGGGGCTCCAAAATTGGACTCAATACTCCAGGTGGGGACTCACCAGAGCAGAGTAGAGGGGGAGAATCACCTCCCTTGCCTTGCACGAAATGCTTCTCTTGATGCAGCCCAGGATGTGATTGGCTTTCTGGGCTGCAAGTGCACGCAGGTGGCTCATGTTGAGCTTCTCATCCACCAGCACCCCCAAGTCCTTTTCTTCAGGGCTGCTCTCAAGCCAGTCACTGCTCAGCCTACATCGGTGCTTGGGATTGCCACAACCCAAGTGCAGGACCTCGCACTTGTTCTTGTTGAACCTCATGGGGTTGGTTTGGGCCCACCTCTCCAGCCTGTCAAGGTCCCTCTGGATGCCATCCCTTCCCTCCAGCATGTCAGCTGCACCACACAGCTTGGTGTCATCAGCAAACTTGCTGAGAGTACACTCAATGCCACTGCCCATGTTGCCAACAAAGATGTTAAACAAGACTGGTCCCTGCATTGATCCCTGAGGGACTCCACTTGCCACTTTTCATTCAGTATGCTGTAACAGAGCTGGTTAAGGCAGGGATTTTCACTTACTCTGCACCACATTCACTGCACATGAACCCCTTCTATTAAAATACTTTTTCAGTACTGCAAAGTCATGCACTTGAATCAGAAAATACCCTGGTTAAAATGATCCACATGGCTCCAGTTCATCCCATTCATAGGCCAGAATTTCTGATGATCTGCAACTCTGCAGTGTTGTACAGCCTGCCACAGTCCCTGGACACAATGGATGGTGTTCACTTGTGAAGAAGCTGTGAAACACATTTCTGCATTGGTGATGTTTGGTGTGCAGCCCCATGCCTTATTTACCACACACTACTGCAGGAAGAATCATTCGCTTCTTCATGAGCCTTCCTGAGGACTTCACAATCAGCAGTGAGCTGCTTCACAGGCATTTAGAAAATACCCTCTCACAAGAACTCTTAAAATGAAAAGCAATTTAGTCCCTTTCTACACATGAGAAATATGAGGCAAAAAGAGACAAAGGTAAAAGCATTTTTCCCATAGACTAAAATTGCAGCTTTAGGTGTTCAGCATTACTGCCAGTCAAAATAAAGGGGTTTTAAGCAGAAATCAGAAAATGGAGAGCAAACAATCCTCCCTAACCCTGTTTGAGTAGGGGTTTTGAAGCATGACCTGTGAAGTACCTGTGAAAAATGCAGACTTGAAGCAGCTTCTTTTTGCATAGTGTTTACTGTGCTGTTGATTTTTAATGTGAAAACAACTTTTTTTTGCTATTTTTATTATCTTAACAGGCTATTTTTATTTCAACTTGAAACCTTGCTTTAAATTTATTAAAAAAAACCCAAACAAACAAAAACCAAACCAAACAAACAAAACCACACTACGTAAAATTAAAGTTCAGTGGAAAAAAAAAAGCACCACTAAAAAAATCCATTAGTCACTTTGCCCGTTGACAACCTTGTGTGAGAAGTCTGATTGAAGGAGTTTGATAAGCACCATACTGAGTTTCCACACTTGGGAGGGGAGGACTGGACTCCATGCACATCAGCCCTCAGCCCTAACTCACCAGGAGCTGTTTTTCCAGCATTTTCAGCCAATGAGGCCATTCAGCTGGAGCATTCATCTTACCCAGAATCCTACTCATTCATACCAGGCTGAATAAATCCCCCTGAAACTCACTGAAGTCTTCTGCTGGCCCTCACCATAGGTTTTGGTCCCCTGAAAAATCAAAGCAAATAGAGGCAGGTGCAGAGCAGCATTTCACCAAGATCCTGCCCTGGATGGGTCATGGCTGAGGTGCATCCTAGAGGCACACCCAGATCCACTCATTCAGGTAAGCATCTGCTCTCCCTACCTCAAAAAAAGAACAAATTCCTCAAGGCCACAGAGTTTCAGTGAAACTGTGACGAGGGGTGATACTTCTTCTCCTTACTCCTTTGCCAATATGCTGTTGTGTCTATGCTTGTACAAAACAGCTTTTAAACTTGGAAATCAGTTCAGGAGACTTGGGCAGAGCTTTGTTACTCTCTACAGAAGAGGGTATGTTTGTTTGCAAGACTCTGTCTCAGTACCTGTATTTCACACAGCAAATAATGAGACTAGGAAATGACTGTGGGAGAGAAAGGGAAAGTTGCCAAGATGAGGAATTTTCTTGAGGAGTTGAAGGCTGGGTTTATATATTTCAGAGCGTTCTGTTCCTTTGTTCCCAGACAAGAAAAATTCCAGGAGAAGGATGGTTCCTCTTCCTTTGACAAACCTTCCTCTTTCCCAGAATAGTCCTTCTACATAGGCCCCATCTCTGTTAAAACAGGTGAAATATATTGGCATTTACTGCAGGAGGTTAATACACAAAACCAAACCCAGGCAGACTTTGTTCCCAGGAATCAGTGCTGTTGCCAACATGCATGCTCATTCTAGGCAGCTGCAAAACAAACCCCACTCCTAATAGCTGTTGTTACTATGAGAATGGAAAAGCTGCTTACATCCACCACAGGAACTGGTACTGGAAGGCTTGTGCTGACAACCAATGTGTGCTCACTGTGGCAGCATTAGCAACACTGCCTGCACAGGCTACTCCTAAATATAATTTAGTTCGTTACATGAACTTATTATCCATAGATAATAACCTAAACAAATCAAATCAAAACATCATCCTTTTACTCAAAAGATGATACATGTTTTACTCCTTTATAGAGAGGAGATTTTTAAGTTGGGAAGCTCTGCAGTGCCATGAAGGTGCAATGTGCTCCAGCCACTCACTGAGCTGTGTCACAGCAATCCTCCTGGGATGAACATGCACAAGTGAACTTAAAAAGACTGCTGACTGCGAGTCAGAATAAGAATGGATTTAGAGAGGACCCCAGACTGGGCACATTGTTATCCTGGAAACCACTACAGCACAACATGATATTGTCCTTCAGTGCAATTTCCAAGTACTGCACCTTTAAAGAGAAGGATCAGCAACACAAAGTGTATTTATATATGCAAGGAACTGAATATTGTCTTTCCTTGTATACTCAGAAGGTATAATGCATGCCAATACAGCATGGTAGCAGGCAATATGATGTACAGTTGGGAAAGGCTACACCTATGTTTTCTCTTTCCCTGTATGATTTTGCATTGGGACATTTCACTGCAAACAATTGAACAGATCTGTGAATCAAGCAGAGAGGGGAAGCAGAAAAGTGAACATGCATTAATAATGCTGATAATGTCTGTCACTGCCAGTCTCTAGCTCAGTGCAATAAAGCATCTGATGGAATGAGTGGCAAGCCAGTGCCATGCAGCCAGAAGCCTTCCTCTGAAAAGCAGTGAGGCAAACCTGGCAGATCTGAAGGAAGTTAATGGCAAATTGGTGGCAGCCAGGTAATACTGACGCAGCAGCTGGCACAGCTGATGCTGATGTTCTCCTGTTTGAATCTGTTCTGATGTCTTGCCTAAGCCATGTAGAGGCTACCAGTGCATCCTGAATATGCAGGAAGACTGACCACTTTGCCTTGGCTGGCACATTTGGGGTGATTGTCTTGAGCCAGCTTGTTGATTTTCTGAGGCTTGCTTTGATTAAGTTTGCTTTCATATCAACCTTCCTTGCTATTATCTTCTCTTTTGCCTCATTTGCCACAACAGAGTTTAACCATGCACCCTGTCTCCTCCCCCCACCAGTTTCATGCCTGTAAAACAAAACTGAAATTGTAAGGGAGAGTAAGGCTCAGCTGAGCCATGCCAAAACTTCCTGTCCTTCACCCCACGATAAGAGACTGCTTGGGAGAGGATACAGATGTCTGATCCTAGCAGCACAGCTACACTTAATGATCCATACAAAAATGGAGGAAAAAAATAATTAAAAAGAGAGTAAATTTAAATGTTTAATGAGAACTATATTTTATCAGTAGAGGAGAGGTAGGGAGCAGTTCCAGCCATTTACTCACATGGTCCTTCATGCTTTCTCTGTCTGGGGAATTGTGTGGTTGTGCAGAAATCACTTTCATGAGGTCAGTGTGTTCACTGTGCTGAAAATAAATGTCCTCCTCAGAATGTTCCTCAAAAGGGCAGAACTGGTGCTGTTCTGTGTAAATCCAAAACTACTCCACAGAAGGTAATGGAGCACTATGGATCTAAGGGCATAGGCTAAAGTAGTTCAACACTGATGATCACATCATGATGAAAAGATCAAGAGCAAGGATGATGACAGAAATTCAAAGTGCAATGGATATGATGATATGCAACAGATATGAAAATGGCTTCATGTACAATAACCATGTTTCTTGCAAACAGAGGTTTTTGCAGCCCATGAAACCACAGCAGATATATAGGAGGCTTCATGACAGGGCTTAGGGGAAATTTTACAGAGGATTGAAAGTGGATTTTAGCTCTCTGTGAAGCAGTGCCCTGATTTCAGAGGTGAGGCTAACTGTCTGGTGTTCCACATGTTTATTCATCAACATAATGTCATATTGTATCTGTTGGATTTATGCTAATAACAAAAAAAAACTTTTTCTAATAGATGTATGATTATCATTTGCATTTTGACACCCCTAGAGAACCCAAGGCTGGGTCAGGGTTCCATTGTCTTAGGCAATATGGGAATTTGTAGCAAATGATCATCCTTGCTCACAGAATCTTTATATTCAAAATCATATTGTCTTTTCAATTTATACTTCACGACAATTTATTGATAAATTTTCATCTCAAAGACTCTGCAAGCACTTCTTATTACACTGTGCAGTTCACAGTGCAGGGTAGAAGAGTGGAAGTGCGAAATACTTACTATGCAATACAGAAACGAAAATATTTTAGCTCAATACATGAATAAATGTTTTACTTAGGGTGAGTGCTAAGGAGGATGAGTGTTCATACAACCCAGACAAGAACAGAATGTTTAATGTCTCTCTTGAAAGATTCATGGGTAATAAACTACACCATTTCTGGCTTCACCCTATAAATATGAAACAGATCCTGCTTGGGTATGAGGATTAGCTGGTGCAGTCATGCATCTGCTCAGCCAGTACAGCCAAGGAACATCCCATTCATCCATTTCTACCTGCCTCTGCCCAACTACATCACTGCCTTGCTAGCCCTGCTGAAATTAAAACAACTCAGCATTACCAGTCCAAATTCCTGCTTGGTGGTGTACATAACTGCGCTTGCGTGGATTAAATTGTTTTGTAAGTTGTTCCTTTCAAGGTCTGTTACATAGCTCACTGGTAACATTCTGTATTACAGCAAAACAGCTCTCATTGCAACAGAAACTGTCAGGGTTTTGTTGATCTTATTCCCTGTGTCTTGAAAATGGGGATGAAAATGCCCCAGACAATCACTGTAGGCTCCACACACAACTGGTATGAAAAAGCAGCACTGCTGACACTAATGGCATCATTTTCTCAGTTGAGAAGCAAGCATGAGCACTGAGCTAAAATACAATTGAGCTGAGTAGATTGTTTTGTTGCCCTATGGAATCAGTATTCCTTACAGTGATGTTCAGGAGGAGGTAGAGTTTGGCTTTCATGATCTGTTTCTCCCAGTGTCAAGCAGGAAAAATAACATGGATCCAGTGTTTACTTGGAATATTTCTGGATGACAAATACATACAGATTAGGATCACACCACTTCTGAAGCTGGTGTGAGGCATTTTACTTCAGGCTTTAAGTGTCTGATGCTTATGATAAATGTGAAGATACGTGCAATGTGCATTATGATTTCCAGAACCCCTGCTCCCTTCTTTCTCCTTCTTTTCTGCTGATCACAGCATTTTCTCTAGCAGAAATACTGATGGTGTTAATCTCATCTAGATAAACCATAAACAGTTATAAAAGGTCCATGAATTTGCAAGTGCAAGGGACACATATGGTGAACAGCCATCATCAACCCAACATTTACTATGTTCACACATGGATTAAATATCAATGAAATTTCTACAGGGTCAGCAGAAGGAATACTTCCCCTCTCCTCACCTTGCCCTCTTAAGCAGATGTACACATTGGATTCCTCTGAGTCTCCCTTAGAGAATAAAAAATTTTGACATCAATGCATGAACTCATTGGAGATGAGCACATGTTGTGTCCCAGGCCAGCAACTGACCTTGAGCATGAAAACTCACGGCATGGTCAGACAACCTTCCAGTTTGGCTGGCTGGAATGAAATCCAGTTAGTGGCCAATCACAAGTGGTGTTCCTCAGGGCTCAGTCCTGGGGCAAATTCTCTCTAATATCTTTATCAATGATCTGAATGGGATTGAGTGCACCCATAGTAAGTCTGCAGATGATACAAAGCTTGGAGGGAGTGTTGATCTGCTTGAGGTTAGGAAGACTCTGCAGAGGGATCTGAACAGGCTGGAACATTGGGCTGAGGTCAGTTTTATGAGGTTTAACAAGGCCAAAAGCCAGGTCCTACACTTCAGTCACAACAACCCCTTGCAACGCTACAGGCTTGGGAAAGAGTGACTGGAAAGCTGTCTAGCAGAGAAACACCTGGTGGTGTTGATCAGCAGCCAGCTGAATATGAGCCATCAGTGTGCTCAGGTGGCCAAGGTGAACAGCATCATGGTCTGTAACAGGAATAGTATGACATGCAGGACCAGGAAAACAGTTGTGCCCCTGTACAATGGTGAGGCCACACCATAAGTACTATGTTCTGTTTTGGGGCCCACACTGCAAGAAAAACATTGATGTGCTGGAGCTGGTCTAGAGACAGACAACAAATCTGGTGAAGGACCTGGAGAACAGGTCTTATGAGGAGCATCTGAGGGAACTGGAGTTGTTTAGTCTAGAGAAAAGGAGGCTGACTGAATATGATCTCACTCCCTACAATTACCTGAAAGGAAATTGTAGAAAGATAGGTGTGGTCTCTTCTCCCTAGTAATAAGTTATGGTGCAAGAAGAAATGGACTCAAATTGCACCAGAGGAGGTTGAAAGGGAATAGTAGAAGAAAATCCTTCATTGTAAATGTTATCAAATACTAGAATAGGTTCTCCAGGGAGGTGGTCGAATCCTCACCACTGGAAGTGTTTGGAAGAAGCATAGATGTGGTGCTGAGGGACATAGTTTAACATCAGTCTTGGTAGAGTTAAATATTGGTTGGACTTTGTGATCTTAAAGGTCTTTTCCAACCAGAACAATTCTATAATTCTATGAATCAAGGGGTCTGAATTACACTAATTGTACAGCCTATGAGTAACACAGTATTTTCAGATAATCCATAGCATCTCACTCTCTTTGCCCTACCTTCTCTGAGGATAAAAAAGCAGCATGTCAGATTTCTCATGCTGTTTTTTAACAGAGTGACATAATAGATTGTCCCTTAAGTATTCCATTTTGTTATAAACTGTTAACACCAGGCAATTAACTGTTGACCCAGGCAACTACAGACCAGTCAGCCTCACCTCCATCCCTGGAAAGATGATGGAGCAGCTCATCCTGGAGATCATCTCTAACCACATGGAAAACAAGGAGGTTATCAGGAGTAACCAACATGGATTTACCAAGGGGAAATCTTGTCTAACTAACCTGATAGCCTTCTATGAAGTTATGACCAAGTGGGCAGATGAGGGAAGAGCAGTGGATGTCTATATCTTGACTTCAGCAAAGCTTTTGATACTGTCTCCCATAAAATCATCATAGAAAAGCTCAGAAGATGTGGCATAGATGGTTGGTCAGTGAAATGGATTGAAAACTGGCTCCACAACAGAGTTCAGAGGGTCATCATCAATGGCACAGAGTCAACTTGGAGGCCTATGGCAAGAGGTGTCCCCCAGGGATCAGTCCTGGGTCCAGTTTTGTTCAATATCTTTATCAATGACCTGGCTGAGGGCATTGAGAGTACCCTCAGCAAGTTCACTGATGATACAAAACTGGGGGGGTTGGCTGACACCCCATCAGGCTATGAAGCCATCCAACGTGACCTGGACAGGCTGGAGAGCTGGGTGCAGGCAAACCTCATGAAGTTTAATAAGGATAAGTGCAGGGTCCTACATCTGGTGAGAAATAACAGCAGGCACCCGTACAGGTTGGGGGATGCCCTGCTGGAAAGCAGCTCCTCAGAGAAAGACCTTGGAGTGCTGGTGGACAGCAAGTTCTCCATGGAACAACAATGTGCCCTTGTGGCAAAGAGAGCCAATGGGATCCTGGGATGTATCAAGAAAGGTGTGTCCAGCTGGTCTAGGGAAGTTCTTCTACCTTTCTACTCTGCCCTGGTGAGACCACACCTGGAATACTGTGTCCAGTTTTGGGAGACAGAGACCTGCTGGACAGAATCCAATGGAGAGCCACCAGTATGATTAGGGGACTTGAGCATCTCCCCTATGAAGAGAGACTGAGATCCCTGGGGCTGTTTAGTCTGGAGAAGAGAAGTCTGAGAGGGGTTCCAATCAATGTGTATAAATATCTGAGGGGTGGGTGTCAAGTGGAGGGGGCCAGGCTCTTTTTGGTAGTGCACAGTGATAAGGAACAATGGGTTCAAACTAGAACATAGAAGATTTCACCTCAACATGAGGAGAAACTTCTTTACAGTGAGGGTGACAGAGCCCAGGAACAGGCTCCCCAAGGGGGTTGTGGAGTCTCCTTCTCTGGAGACTTAGAAAACCCACCTGGATGCATTCCTGTGCAGACTACCCTAAATGATCCTGCTCTGGCAGGGGGGTTGGACCTGATGATCTCTGATATACTGTGATACTGTGATACCATGTAGTGCTTTATACGACATGGCAAAAGGCAGATGATTTTCAAAGAGTTTGAAGAGTTAATGGTGGAAGTAGAATGAACAAGATGAAAAAAAAATTAAGTATCAGTAGTAGTACTTAGTTTAAATGTAATTTCCTTGGGTTTGTGCCTTCCCTTGATACACTGGGAATATTCTGTTGTGGCTGAAGTGTGGTTTTGAGTGACCTGGAATAGCTCTGGTGTCCTTCTGACAGACTAAAGCATTAGGAGGGGATGGAAGATACAGTCACTTTGTGTGAAGCTACCAGAGGTAACAAAGCAGCAGAGCCATATTTCCCAGTCATCCCTCCTAAGGGTCAAGATAACGGAGAAAGAGATGCATCAACGTTGCATGGAGGAGGAACAGGAGAAGGGTGAGTTAAAGCTTCATCTGACAGTGCGAGGCAGATAACCCCACATCTTTTCATCTCTAGTCTTTCTTTTCTACTTTGTCCTGTCTCCTGTTGATGATCTTTCTATTCCTTTTCTTGATCTCACTGTGGCAATGACATTTAGGTGCAGCTCATGATTCCTGCCTGTTTGTTCGCCATGTGTATCAACTCTTTGTTCAGGGCTTGTGCAAGTGTGTGACCCCCACAACTGCATTTACAACACTGGGATTTTTAAAATATGATAATAGTTGCATGTCATTTCATGCTGCCTTCCAGCTGGCATCAGCTCTGACTTCTAACAGGAGACTGGGTAAATACAATGCTTTCAGTGTACCTGGATGAGAAGTGGATTACCTCTCTCCTGCAGCAGATCTTAAGAATTTGCATTTTTCCCCTGCTTTGTGCCAGACCAAAATTTAAAATTTCTGATTAGAGATAGCCTCCTTCCCTGAAATCCCCAAATTTGTGGCATTCATCTTGAAAATGCAGATTCGTAGTTCCTATGTGTTTCATATAGGTTGGGCTGATCACAGCTAAAACTTACATTTGGGTCTATCCTAAATCAGATGCCATGATATTAATTACCCTGCTTGAGAATACACTGACTTTCCTAATGAGTTGTCAGAAGTAGTGAATTTTTGCAGCAATGAGCACTGGGGTCAGTGAGCTGGCCAAGTATAAAAGGCATTTCATCAAAATATTTCCTGAAAACAAACAAACAAAATCATATTGTTTAAAGTTGTTGCATGTTAAACAATTCTAAATGACAATACTGCAAGCACTATTTTCCCTCAAAAGCTCCATTTGAGCAGATGAGTTTGGGTCTGTTCTTACGGTGGTGTCATTCAAGTAACGTGTCCTATTACACCATGAGCCACTGGAATTAGAAGATCCCATTCTCTTCATCAGATCTGGGTCAGATGGACTGAAAGATTATCCATTCTACATGTGGCAAATGTGCAGAAAATGGTGGGCCCACATACTCTTCTAACCCAGTCTGCCCTCTGTATACTGCCAGTTCAGCCCTGGTCTCATTCCCCCTGCCTGCATTTCCAGCCCTTTACAAACCTTGAGCTCAGACTTTCTTCTTTGAAGGAGTAATTAGCTCTCGATGAGAGGAAGTCCATCCGGCAGTACATTGTTGGAGGGTTTTTTCTGATTTTTTTAGCAAGTACAGCTGTTTTTCTGTCTGATTGAAATGCTGCAAATGGCCCTTCACTTAAGCCATCAGAGAACTTCTCAGCAGGAGGTAAGGCAGCCCAGGCTTTGACTATTTGCTTTATAAAAAATCTTTAAATCCTTTTGCCTGACTCTGCTTAATTGTTTTGGAGTCCTTGGCATTTGTCTTTGTTGCTGCGTAATTTAGGATTAATGTTGACCAGCAGCTTCTGAGTTAGTCTTATTGCCCAACACCAAGGGAACCCAGCAGACTGGTGAGAGCAGCTCAAGGGATGTTCCTACTGCAAGAGCAGCCCACTGTGGCTTCCAGTCAGCCAGAGTCTGGACTTTGTTTTGCTATTTTTCATTTAGACAACTGGCTTGAATCCAATCCATAGAGAGCATGAGTAAAATTCACTAGCATTTTGAATGCTTCTCAGTGGTCTGTGAGGTTGTAGGATCTTGCCCTGCTGCCGAGAGATACCCTTGTTTTTAAAATGGCTGCTGTAATTTCCACCTTTGGTTGATAAATTCAGCAGAAAGGCCAAGGCTGAATGGATGTGAAAACCACACTGACTCCAGTGGATAACAGTGGATGGATGCTGATACAGCACCAGGGTCCTTCTTGTGCACTTCTAATGGTGGAGCTCTATCCTTAGGAAATGGACAAGTGCTGAATTCATCTCCCATGGTATTTAAATTCACATCAGTTATTTAATCGAGATATTTAATGTGCAGTACAGAGATGAAGGCAGAGTTTTGCTTTAGCCTTTCTTCATCAAGGACCAAAATGCAAGGAGAGGGGGTTCGTAATCAGACCTGCAGATCTCTCCCTGTGGAGGAGAAGGCCTTCCCCAAAGCGACCAGTTAGGGGGGAATTAGTTGGAATAGAAAGTAGGATGCTCTCTTGCCTGCTGCACAGACAGCCATTAGACAGGCTTGTTCGTACTTCCTCTTCAATTCACTTTTTAGTTGTTTTAATAGGCATTGTCAGATGTAAGGAAAAAAATGCACAGTTTGAATGTCAAGGACCATGGAGGTCTTTCGAGTCTTGTGCCAGTTACAAAAAGAGAAATCATGCTTTACACTGCATAAGCAATGTGTATGCATCCTAGCATGGGTATTTAAAAAGATTTTCACTTGTTTCTTAGGCTCACAATAGAGCTGTGGAGTTCCAAAAATTTTTATACACTAGCTTGTTTCTGCATTTGTTGCCTGCTCCAAATGGAAGGCTGAACAATTTAACTCAAATGTTTCTCTGCAGTTGCTGTAGGTGTTGGTGTTGCCACTTGATAAGCTGCTACGTGTTGTCTTTATATCTCAAACTTGAAGAGTGGTAAAACTGCATCTGTTGTTCTTCCTTCCATTTCGGGGCCGTTGGGTGATGAATGAAAGCACAAACCCCATTGCCATATAGCAACGAGATTCCAGAAGTGCACAGAACAGAGAATCTCAGAAGTCCTCCCAGAAGTCCTTTATTGCTACATTGTAGAATCCCCTGCATTACAGACTCTTAGAGTCTCACTTACAGAAGTCCCAGAAGCCCTTAACAGACAAAGCAGCTAACAGAAATCCTGAGCATGTCCCTAGCAGCATCCCAAAGGCCTTGCCAAACGAAGCAGCTAACTACCAGAAGCAGAAGTCCCTAGCAGCCATAACCCAAACCCTCACTGAAGAGAGCACTATTGCTCAGAGTGGCTGGGGTTTGTACTCTTTGTTATCAATCACTTAACCAGTAAAACCCAACCACATATATAAGCTAACATCTTTTCTCAATAAGAGGTGCCAGCATGGCCAGGAGGTGGCTTCTGCAGCATGTTCCAATCGAAGGGTGCCAACGTGAGGATGTTGTTCTTGGCACACATGGAATGTTATTGTTTTGCTCCACACAGCTAAGGAATTGTCAGCTAAGGAATTATGCACTCTGCACACATCCAGCAGCTGCCCTCAGAACAGTGACTTCAACATACATCAAATACTTATATGATCACCTTTGAGGAGTTTATGTCTTCACTATTTTGCCTAGCAAAAATACATAGGTATCATAGGGGCCTTCAAAACAGAGTTTTCTGCAGAAAAGTGGATAAAGCATCATGACAAAATTTCCTTTTCAAAGTATCAACAGCAATGACAGAAGCCAAGAATACGCATTCAGGGAGAACTAGGCTCTATGCAGGCTAGAGCTGGCTTTTTGTGTGTCCCCAATAATCAGGACATCTGTAAATTATTTTAAATCAAATGAATTATAGGAGAAGACTACAAACTCAGCTGGTCTGTTGCCAGAAGGAATTACTTGAGAAGGATAGGTAAAACGATGCTTTTTTTTCACTCTGTAAAATAAAGTGTATCTATAAAGTCTTACATCCTGTTACCATCTAGTTGATGCTCTTGCCTCTAGAAGTTGGTAATGGAAGCAATGAAATTACAGGCTTCAACACTGTTTAGCACTTAGCTTCTGCTGAGACATCCAACTTGCTGATTAGACCATTCCACATTATACTTAGTTAATTATCTTTCATTTCTCTCCCTCTGCATTGCAAGCAAACAGCTGAGGAATTATAAGAGCAAGGACAGTGTACAGTTTTATTACCTATTGTCACTAGTTCTATTGTACTTCCTGAAATTATTTTTCCTTCCATTATACATGAAAACCACTCACCAAATAGGATTGCAAACCAAAGCACTAAAGGACTATAGCTAAGACATTTAGGCTCCAGCTTTTACTTTTAAGGGCTTTTACGAATCCTGAAGCAGTTACTAGTAATTTACCAGCAGTCAGAGTGCCACGATAGGAAAAGCACCAGTAGCTGGACTTTGTGACTTGCTGACACTAGTAGGATAATTCTTTAAGCCCTGCAGGGTAACATATTTCCATGCATGAAGCCTAACGAAGACACCTCCTGCATGGAGCCCCCAGGCTGCAGAGCTCAGTGGAATGTGAGCAAATACAAGGCGTGTACTGAGGAAGAAGGAAAAAATCTACCTCATGGCCAAACTTACCACGTGCATGTCCAGTACTTCTGTATTCACAGCCCATGGAAGTCATGCTTTTCTCTGCCCTACCTTCCACTTGGGAGGAGTTGGTGCTCCTGGATATGCTCCTGAATAATGGCTGCAACTCTCTTTGGAGCAAGGGACTAGAAACAGGGGTCTTGGGTTTTATTTCTGTGCTATAGTTCCTGCTGGGCAAGCAGTGGTGATATCTATGGGAAGCCCCTGGGAAAGAAGGGAAGTGCACAGTGTTTCTTTTATCCCCAGAACAGTAGGGGTAGCAGCAATGCACAGCTTCCCTTTTGGCGACTTTGTGATTCAGCCACTTGAAGGCATGAGAGGGCAAATACTGCTCCATCAGCAGCTCTATGAAAAGCCTACTGGAGTTTAGCAAGAAAATGCAGTCTTTGCCACAATTTTTCAAACCTTCCAAAGAAGCATTTTCCTCTTCAGGGCTCTTCCCAGAGTGATTCATTTAAAGCCCCTGATACCTGCTCCCTGCCAAAAATAATGCAAAATGGTGGTGTCGAGTTTTCATGTGCCAGACTTCATTCAGGGGAAGCTTGGTCACAGGTTTAGATTTGAGCACATCCCTATCACATGCAGTGGGTAATAAAAAAAGCAATTTTTTAACCCATTGAAAGAGTCAAATGGCCCAAGCTAATCCTGCTCATGGTGAAATTGATAACACACTGTGAACAGAATTGGAAGAAGACACTGTTCTGGGCAGAAATATGTACCATCAAATGATGCTTTCCACAGCAAGCAACTTTCATGGGAAAAAAAAAAAAAAAGGAAAAAGTCAAACAATATAAATGTTATGAGAATTCTCACTGCAAAAGGAGAAGGAGTTCTGCTCTAGACATTGAAAACTAATGTTATTTTTTCAGGCTGATGATGTCAGCGAAATGCTCTGTGACCTGGGGACTAAATAAAATATCACTGGGCTTCCAAATCCAGTGACACAAGCCAGTAAATACTGAGTGTTTTCTGAAAATATCTCTTAATATAATGCATTTTCTCCAAACTATTTTCATGGCAAATCATTATTGGTTTGTAAATCAGCTAGAACATTAACAAATCGAACCAGTTTATCAGATTGTTTCTGTATATATAAATTTACCTTATCTGATGAGGTTAGATAAGTAAGGATTAAATCTTCTAAAAAACAAAATGCTGAAATAGATAAAATTTTTAAATGCTCCTTTTATACAATTCTGTCTTAGAAAATATGAAGGGCCAAGTCTGAATTGCTCCCTTCATTTCACTGGCATTAATGAGCATGACTTACAGCATGGATTCAAGTTGATGTATTTATAATACATCATTTAAACATAATTTCAAATATACCTATAATTATATTTAAAACTTCAGAATGCTTTCCAGTGAAACACAAATATGTTACATAAGTGGAATTCCTGAAGTTAAAATATTAAGCATCATAAATACCAGCAGGAAAAAAAAATCCTCAAATGTTTTAAAAAAATGTACTGTATCCTGAAATTCAAATTTTGATTCTAGACAGATGCCAGTCCTGGAGCTTTCAGCCTGCCAGTGAGCAGAGTCAGGTATATCAATGATGACATTTTAAAATTGATGGGTCCTAAAATACTGTCTTGACATTATTAAGGTGAGGGGAATAACTTGGATCAATCTCAGTCTTGCCTTTAAATGTACTTAATTTAGGGCCGTCTGTGGGTACTTTTCATAATCTAACACAACAGAGAAATAAAGACATAAGTAGGTAAGGGTTCTGTTGTCCAGAGCAGTATTCACAGGATGGGCACTGGGCACTGGGAGAAGTGACAGTGACCTGTAGTCTTGCTGGAGGCAGAAGGTACTGGTGGCATTTAACAATCCGTGCACATAAAAAGCAGTTTCAAAAGACATGGGAATTCATTTGGCGTGTTTTCAAAACCTACTTGAATGTGGTCCCACAGTTAGATTTGGTAAGCCATGTGAGCCTTGTTACCTTCAGGAGATTGCCAGGAAGGCAAATTCCTGCAAAGGAATCAAGTGAGAAAATGCAGCTAGTGGAAAAATACTTTCCAAGTAGCTGTGAAAGTGAAGCAAAGAAGGAAGGGAAGCACAAATGGAAGTGCATGTACAGTGCCTGTAGTGCCAAGAGCATCCACCTGCCTAACCTGAGAGCTAACATTCTACCCTAATGCATAGCATTGTACTCTCCTTAACTCAAAGCATATTTTGATTAACCCCACCCCAAAGGAGAATGAATGTGTGGGTTTAAATTACAAGATGGAAATTGGTTCATGAACTCAGGCAGGTTTTACAAAGAGGCCATGAGGTTACAAAAACTCCATGGAGCTCAACTACCCCTTGTACAAACATTAAGTAATTGACAGTGACATGTTTTTCTCACTTCTTGTCCTGCTCCCACAATAAGACCATCAGGACTTGGAGCAAGGTGTCTTTACATATCAGCTCATCTACTTGGTAGAGATGTCACCACATCCACCAACTAATACCAGGGGTGGGCTGACAATGGAAAGGTGGTATTATAGTGGGTAAGGCACTGAGCAGAGAAAAAAAGAAGAAAAAATCTCTCCTGTGGGACTGTTAGGACTATGTTTATGAGATGCCTAAGGCTTCTCAACCCACTGTTCTGGTGTCACCTAAACCTGAAGCAGCCCCTGTAACTGCTTTTGCCCCATTGATTCTGCTCATCAGCCCTCCCACGGGGCCCACCAAGCTTTGTTCCTGCTCTGCTCTCTGTGCCCTCTCTGATTTGACTTGACCTCTGATGTCAGGGAAGGGCAGCAGGCACTAAAACAGTCCACATGCTCATCTAGAAATGTTCAGGCATTTGATCTCAAAGATAACATCAGACCTCATTAAGCCCACACTCTGAGCAAATGTTTTCTTTCAGCCCAGTTGTCAGATTTAGGATGACAGAAGTGCATCTTTAAAGTTTCTCAGTAATCCCAGTGAGATAACATGTGCTAGAGCAGCGGTGTCAGGAGATTTGCAACCCAACACCAGCATCCTCACTGCTCTTTGGAAAGTTATTTTGCTTCAGTGTTTAAAAAACAAGAAACAAATCCATGCGCCTAGTGACAGCCCCTGACACCACAAGGCTCCCAAGTCAGCTGGCATTCTCTTTTCCAGATGTTGTGAGGATAGCTCAGTCACACAGACACAATACCACAACTGCTAGACACTTACTTTCCCCTGGACTGACTCTAAGGGAGCTGGAAAGCACCACGTTGTGGTTAATTTAGTTAAGCATTTAACAAACTCCTTCTTTGTGATTGCAGCTGTTTCTTGCAGGTCAAATCCCACAGGCCTTTTGCAGGCAATGCATTCACTCATTTCACTCAGTACTCAGTCTGCATTGGAAATGCAGGATTTGACCCATTATTTACAGGCAAGCTTCTAGCTATCTGGTAACCTGTAGGGAAGATAGAAGCCGTTTGACTTTTCCTGTCTCACTAATTTAAGCAAAAAAAAATACAATTCAGAAAAACATGAGAATTTTCTTCTTTCAGGGTTTTCCTTTTGTCTCCCCCCTTCTCCCCTTCCCCCCAAATATCTTACTGAAGACCCTAGAAGGGAAATGCAGAAGCGTGTCTTCTTGGCCCCATGCAGATACAATGTGGCTTTTCCAAAAGGGCTAAGCTGCCCAGAGTGCTAACTGGAAGTACTTCAAAGAAAGACCAGTCTACAGAATTTCCCCCCAAACTGCCCTTTGAAAAATTAGACCTCTGCCTGGGTCACACACACAGCAAGTCCAAAGCCTCTGCTTGCTCTTGGCTTACAAAAATCAAAAGTCAACAAATTCTTGATCTTCAGCCTATATTTTCCCCTTTTCCTCCTGCACTCTTAATTAAGGCCTCAAGTGTCACAATAAATATGTCTAAATCAAAATTCATTGCCTGCAGGAGCGTTGTGGACTGTTATGCTTAATTTAGAGAACATGTAGCCAATCTAGAACTACTTTTTCTTATTACTCTTCTCCTTATACTCAATTTAGGAAACATATGCCTGAGCTATATATCTTTATTATTTTATTCGCATGAGGACTCTAGTTTAGTAAGATAATAGAGCACCTGCCTAACATTGTACAGATCAGTATTTTATTCAAAACCAATTGGACTCTTGAGCTCAATGCCCTGCTAATCAATACATCAATAACCACTTCCAGTCCCAAATCTTCCTATCCTATTCTTGTCAGAATTTTCTCCAGCCAGTGTTTTTCTTTTCTCCAGGAACCCAATTCAGGGAATGCCAAGGATAATCACACAGCAAAGTCAACCTCTTTTGCTAGGGGCCTGAGGCTTTCACTAACATGACTGAAATCACAATGGCCTTTTCTGCAGACCTGCAGCTTGTAAAGTTGTAAATAACAACATAATGCAGGATTTTCTATAGGATGATTTAGCATTATTGCTGCTCATCTTTTCCCAGGCATTGAGAATGTCTTTCCCACCCCCCCCCCCCCCCCCCCCCCGCCCTGATAAATTAAAACAATAAAATACTAATTGTGATTTGAATGCAACAATGCATTTTTCAGAAATGATATAAGGGGAAAAGTGTATGATAAACTAGCAAGTAATGTGTGTCAGTGGTGTCATCAACCGAGTAACATGAGAAACAAAGGCATGGATAAAAAGAACTTGCTTGAGTAAGATCATTTGGAGAAAGAACAGCAGAAGGAGCTTTGTAGGTTAGTCTTCCATGTCAGATCTCTATGTTCTGGGTTGGAATAGGAATGGAAATCTCTGCACTTCTAAAGCAAGAGCTATTATCCATTCATAGCATCATTATAGAAGTGTTATCTCTCCAGCTACAGACTGCAGAGCTAATCATTTGGAGCTAGTTATTCCTAGAATGACAGCCAAAAACTTTCATCACCAAAAATGTAATCAGGAGAAAATTATGACATTTTATATGTAGTTTTGATAACTGGTGCAGATATTACAGACAAGCCCCTCCAGAAAAAAAAAAAATTGTAGTAACTACTCACAACATTCTTATTAAAAAGAAGAGAAATGAAAATGCTTATTTTTTTTTTTTTCAAGTGCAAACTCTGAGAAATGTGTGGGAATAAGTTTTCAAAGCCAAGTGGCCTGGACAGCTCAGGGACTTAAATGTAGAAGTTTCTTGTTTTCTTAAATCAGGACTTCAAAACCTTTAATAATTTGCAGCCTCAGCAAATGGAAAACAAACACTTGGAAAGAGAACTGAATTTAACTGGGCTAAGGACTCCTTAAAAGACAGTGCAAGGAATTAGACATGATTGTGCAAAAAAACCCAGACATAAGCAGCTCCTTTCCCACCTTACAGTTCTTCTATGGAAGTGGACTAATCCAAGTTAATATCTTGTGCTGGTTTGAGGCCAGCCAGAACATATCTTGCCCCGAAAGGGACAAAAGAATGACACACACAAACGGATTGGAGAGTGATGGAAAAAGTTTAAATGGAAAAACAATTGGTGAAGCTACAGAAAACTACAAAGCATAGTGGAAAAGAACATCCTAAAGCATACAGAACCCCCTCACAGAATTCCCAAAAGCTTCCCAGTCCTCCCTTCCTCTCACCTGAGGGTCTACCCAATCCCTCAGGGCTCTTCCTTCCCCCACCTCCTACTGCTAGCAAGTCTCAGGCTGGCCAGGTCTGAGACTGCCCCCCCTCCATTCTCCTCCTGGCATTAGGCCTAGACAGGCCTAAGAGGCCTTGAGGATACCCCCCCGGCATTACCCGATAAGAGAGGACATCTCCCGTGGGAGCAGAGAGGGAAGAAAGAGGAAGAGAATGACTCTGCAGATGGCCTTATAGGGCGCAGGATTTATGGGTAGAAATACGCCATTTCCTGTGTCCACCCCTCTGGGTGGGCACCCAGGACACCAGAGGTGTATCTCATGTAGCAGTGGCAGGGGGCATCCAGCCTAAACTGCCACATATCTTCATATATTATACTGGTTCAAAATTAATTGGCACAAAACAGAGTAAGTAGTGATGAAATTTGTAGGTGACCCAAAACTAAAGGCACTGCAAATATAGTGGCAGATTCAGATATTGCACAGAGAGATGTAGATGCCTTTCAGAATAATAGTAACAAAAGGGGCCAAAATTCACTTACACAAAGTACTGGAGATTAGTAAAAGGATTTTTTTTTTTTTTTATCCTGACACAGAGTTTAATCACTTGGGAACAATAGCAGGGGAAGAATGCTTAATGAAGAGGTTAAAAAAATCAAATTTGATTTTACATGTCTCCAAGTAAGGTATTGCAAATAGAATGAGGAAAATATGAATGCCAGACTGTAAGCTGCTGATAGTGGTTTATCTGGAATATCTGCATGTGGTAGTTTTAGACTATGCCTTTAAATTTTTTCACAGATCTTGAGCAGAAAGTAGTAAAAACGTAGATGAATCACTATTGGGTGTGAAAAGGAAAATAATGATTATTCTAAACAATTCCATTGGAGAGATATCTCCCATAAGATTTGGTTCCCAAAACAATTTTGCTTCTTCTCGCTTCTTCACTCTGGGAGAGTCTAACTGGCTTTGCTGACCTTGGCTGCATCGCTTTGTATTTTGGCTAAGGCTAACATCTCTGCTTCTTTCTCTTGTCCCTTGTGTACAGGGGTTAAGGGGGAGGAAGGGAGAGAGAAGCTGTTGCAGCTCCCCTGGTCTTTGACCAGCGGGGTCCTTGTGTTGTTAATTGTACATACCTGTAAAGATTGTACACTGTAGATGTGTTTGTAAATATAGCTTTCATTTGATTCCAAACTGAGCTGGTCTGGCAAAGTTAGTGTGGGGAAGGGGGGGAATCTTCAACCCATCACACTGCAACATTGTGGAAGCCAGTGCTGAGGACCCACAACTTCAAGCAGAAGTATGTGTAGAAATGGATTACCAGCCTGAGCAGGGAAGTGAAAGTCCATATTACACAAAGAACTAGAAGAACTTTGCTTGTTTGCTTTGCTAAATTAGGCCTGACAGTGATATGATATCTTTCCATAAAAAAGTAAACAGAAGGGAGAAGAGCTGGGAGCAGAACAATACTGGCACAAGAACAAGCATGTATAAATTATCCATGAATAGATTGAGGAGGAAAATCAGAAGAATTCTATTCATTAAAAGAGTGAGGTTTCGCATCTGTCTTCTGGTAGAAATAATTAGAACAAAGAATCTTTCAAAGACTGTGAATGGGGATATAGTGCTGTTTGTCCTATCAGCAGAACAAAGTCAGTAGCTGAAAAGCCCCTCTCTAGTTTGGTGTTCTAACTTCTGCTCACATATCAAAGAGCAGAGGTGCTCTTAGAATATTTTCAAAATATTATTATAGATAAGGAACCAAATATGAAGGAATTCTAAGGTGAAAATTGAACTCAAGACTGTTTACCTGTGTTGTGTATTAATCCCTTGCAAAGAAAATTTCTGACTCACTTGGATGCATTTATTTCTTGCTCCATTTTGTTTGCTGTGAGCCATCTTTGCCACAGAGTAAGCAGATAGCAGGCAAACAGAGAGCCATGCTCTACCAGAATACCCTTTCAGTACCAGACAGGCTGTATAAACCAGGTCTCTTGCTCTGCAGTCATGGACCATGAACAGAGCTGTTATGGTTTCAAATTTTGCACCAACAGGGCCCCTTAAGATAAGTTATTTAACATTTCTTACTGCCAGACTCTGGAGTTGCTTACACAAACAAGAGAAGGTTTTCTGCGCTGCTGCCCAGCCATATGTGTCTGGGCACCTACCAGGTATTTTCACTCTCCTGGGCAGTTTTGCTCTGGTCCTTACTATAGAATTGCCAGGAGCTTGGCTCTCTCCTAGGGTTGTGGGTGCTGCATACCCCTGGCAGTCTCAGCCCCTCTGTGACAAAGTCAGGCTGAGCAAGGAGAAAGACAGAGGACGGAGAGAGAATTACCTCTCTGTGGGGGAGAGTGCCTTGCTTAGGAAACAAGCATTTCTCACAGGTAGAAATGAATGGATGACTAATACTTTGCTTCACCAGCAATTCCTTTTTTTTTTTTTTTTTTTAGTAGCTACTGAATTGCAGAGAGAAAAAAAAGTAGCTTGATCCAAATTACAAGCTTTATTTAGGAAATCCTTGGGTATTCTCTACAATGAAAGAAACTGGAAAATAAAACATTGCCTTTCCAGGAGATATCACTCACGAGTCAGTGAGTGGGGTAGAAGGGTAGAATTAAGCAGAAAGAGTATTTGAACTGAATTCCTAGCCTGTAGTACTGGACACAAGTCTCTGGTATCTCATCCAA
The DNA here is from genome assembly GCF_027791375.1 of Indicator indicator. NCBI lineage: Eukaryota > Metazoa > Chordata > Aves > Piciformes > Indicatoridae > Indicator > Indicator indicator. Next base: position 27,752,761 of record NC_072011.1, read on the forward strand.
GCTCTCTGAGCTCTAAGAATGGGCACAGGGGAGTGTTTCTCATTTATGAATGGCTATACTCTGCAAAACTGTTAAATACAGACCAGAAAAAAACAAAAGCTTGAGCAATTAGGTAGCCTTATGGCTCAAGCAGTGGGAACAGCTGGGCACTGTTCTTTGCTCCAATTAGTGCTTATCCACATGCACAAATAAAATATTTTTACCAGGAGATGGTGAAAAGGCCTTTTTCTTAGACCTCTGCCTAGTTCAGCTGCTACCTTGCTTTTCTGAAAAACAGATGTTGGGAAGCTCAGATTCCGCTTCTGTCTACCTTCTGACAGAAAACAGGTTTGAACCAAGATCCTCTCTACCCCTGCTGGGTCTGATGATACCCTTGCTTTGTCAGTGTTACAAATTCACCTTTGAAACTAGCTTCAGAATTAAAGCAGCACTTTCCATAAGAGTCAAAATAAGCCAGTTTGCATCTCAGCCTCTTCTTTATTTTGATCCAAACTATTTAATGCAAACTGAATTTGCAGATATTTTCAAGCGTTCCATTTGCTGATTTGAGGGATTTTGTTTTGGTCAAATAATGCATTTACCACAAATGTTTGCCAGGTTCCAATCTCAGGGTTATCTCTTCACCTTCAGGCCTATTCTTGTTCCAAGCCCAGATTGCCCCTTCACTGCTGTATCTGGTGGGCTGCCTTTGCTTTCACAGATTCTTTTGTTAGCTATCTGTCTGTGGATCCAGAGCTGATGTACATTTTCTTTCCATCTCAAAAGCGTGCTGTGCAAAGACAGCACTGTGCTGACAAATTAACAGGAGAAAACAGCATTATTTTAGCACAAACATCTCAAACTTTTGTCATGGTGCTCTATAAATACAACACAACATCTTACAGTGTCTGCTTGGATCAAATGTTTGCAGTGAAAGGATGTGTGCAAATCTGTTTAAAGGGGATTAAGATTTTAGCTGGCTAGATTCTGGGTCATTGGTTTACTGTCTATATTATTCAGTACTGTAGTATCTCTCTGCTAGACAGATTGCTTTAACATCCATCTTGCAGCACACTGTGCTAATTATGCTTCCCATCCTCTCTGCAAGGCATTTTCAGATCTGAGCAGGACAAGTGCTGTATGAGTGGCTGCTGTGTCTACAATGCTTTGCTAGCTGCCTGGCTTTTCTCTCCTACACGCCCTAGCCCCCCCACTGACATACACACATCCACATACTGTGCTCCTTTCTGAAGTCCTTGGAGGCACATCCCTCTAACAAGCCATGTATTTGCTTGCTGTGCTCAGCTGTCGGATACAGGAGCAGCCAGCAGCAACACTACTATAGGTTGTTATTTTCAAAGGAGAAAAAAAAAAAAAGGGAGGGTGGGGGGTGTGGAAATCCAAACAGTTTAGCACAGAGAATACCAGAACACATTTGTCTGGCTAATGGAGGCTGCCCTCCACACTGGAGCTGTTGAGGGCAAATTTGCCTTTGTACAATGCAAACCAGATTTCTCACTTAAGCAAAAACCCCTCCTATACATAACCACTAGCAAATTCTTTATTTTCCAGCAGATTTACTGCTCATAGAAAACACCTCAGATCTTCATTTACTAGCCCTTTTTCATTTGTTGCTGCTGTTGTATGAAGACTGGAGACAGATGTGCCTACAACCAGCAGCCAGGAGCTTTGTCTGCCCCTGCAGAAGCTCCCAACTTCAGTCCTGCCCCCTGTGATATTTCCCTTGCAGAAAGGCATGCTCTGTTGTCCTCAAAGCACAGGGACAACAGACCTGTGATGACAGAAGTGTGACAAATAGAGAATAATGTGTCCTGCTAGACAGAGTAATGAAATTACATATGAGCTGCCATATCATATCAGTTTAACCATTGGCTCTTTTAGTCTAGCAAATCCATGCTGCCACAGTGGTCAGTGCTTTGGAGAAAGGGGGGCGAGAAGGGGATGACAGGACTGATATAGCTGACTTAAAATAGCCCAGTCACTCCTGGGGCTGACTGCCCAGGCAGGCAGGCTGTGTCCAGGTCCAGCACAGGGCAGAGGGACGTCTACCAGGACAGCCTAGCAGTGGACAAGGCTTCCAGTGGCATGAGAGCTCTCAGCACTGCTGTCTTTGTGGTCCCTGTCCCAAAAGGAGTGTGGTGGGGGACTTTTGTGGGTTGTGGAGATCCTGAAGCCATGCATACCAGCAGTGCCGGCAGTGTGGTCTTGTCCTTCTCCTTGGGGTTCCTGCCTCCAGTTGATTAGAACATTCATCCCTCCTGGGTAACAGCTGACAATGTCTTCCTGTGATGACCTAAATACATGCAATGTTCTATCCTGGCCCACTCTATACTGTGACACAGCTCTTTTCCATGGAAGATGCATTGCCTGCCCTGAGCAGTCCTGACATGGAGGATCCAAGAGGCAGAGTGAAACAATCAGTACAAAATGTCCCAACTGCTCACCTTGTTGCCCCATCAGACCTCTTCTGACACCTTCTCAGGCAGCAGGCCCAGCTGCTAATGCAAGGAGAGAAGTACCACTCTGTATGGGCTGATTGTGTCCTCAGGGATGTGTTCTCACAAAGATACTGTGGGTTTAGTTAGTCATGTTTTGGCTATTCACTCAAGTAGCTAAATAATGTACTGTGTTTCAGATGCTGTTGTTGTCGTGAGCTAGCCACATACATGGTCTGAGAAGAGGTTTAAATATAGGCCACTGAAATTAATTTTGCTTATAGTGCAATATAAATCTCCATGAAATCAGGACTGATAGTTCTCTAGCTCACTGGTGTTGGATGAGCATGACTGAACTGCACTGAGTGTCCCATAAGTATTTACCCTAGAAATAGGATGGGATGTCAAACCTTCCTGCTCTTTCTGCAGCTGCTTTAAGCACATCTTTTGTTTACAAAGGTTCAGCAGACTGTTCCAAAAGCTTTAAAAAAAAAAAAAAAGAAAAGAAAAAGAAAAGGTAAAGGTAAAGGTAAAACCTGTTTCCCTGTCCTTTTCAGCATAATGTCTGGATTAACTGATATCTAAGGAGACACAAGCTCTACATGATGCTTTCCTTGGGGTTCAAATGCTCTTAGTGTCTCTCTCCCATGTGAGTCCACTGATGACTCCAGGGCAAGATGCCACACCAAATCTCTCCACAAAATTCACTTCCTTGTCTCACCTGATGTGAATTTCCACCAGCTGAAGGGCCTGAGAAATTAAAAAAAAATAGTGGTGACTGCAGAACCAGTCAAAACCTCCAGCAGATTTGGTGGGGTGTCTCCAGACAGGCCAGTGAGACTAATAGCAGTCTACAATACACCTGGACTCCCTACAGCAGTTCTGCATGCTTTAGCTATAGAAGAGATGCCTGTGACTAGCTTCTCTGCTACGATCATGGGTACACTGGCCGCCAAAGTCCCTTTCCTCACTGAGATGTGGGGTCTGACCCATGCACCCACAATTTAGGGCAGAATTCCAGTTGTCAGAGGCAGAGAAGCAAAAAGTAAAGGGAATTGAGGAGTGTGCAGAAGATTAAACCACAGAAAAAGAGGTGGAATATCAACTGTTTTGAAGCAACCTGCAGCAAACGGCAAGAGAAAAAAGAAACCAAAGATGAAAAGATCAGGTGTCCTAAAGAGAGAAAAGTATTCTGGTCATACATAGCACCATTTCTCAGGTATTTCTGCTGGTGCCAGGAACAAAACTCTCACTCCCTGCTGCAAGGTGTAACTGAACAAAGGTAACAGGTACACAGCAAAGATGCAGAAATGACACTGCTTTCTAAGCCAAAGTTTTTTGCTGCCTGAAATGGTGGTATTACTTTAAAATTCAGTATTTTTTATGTTGTTTTTTTAAACACCATTCATACAGAGCTTTTGAGGAAATCACGGGTACAACAAAACCAGGGTTACAAGGGATTCTCTTTTACCTGGTGAGGGATGGTGCAGTGGAGGAAATTTTTAAGAAGCAGTGATTGCTGCCTGGCGGATGGCAATGCCTGTTTGGTTTTGGTCATCCCAGTTGGTGGAAAGATATCTTGTTAACATCAGAAGGTGAGAAAGAGTGTTTGGGTTAGATCAAAAGTTTACCTGCTTACCCTGCCTCTAGCAGCAGCCCATGACAATGCTGTGGGAAGCAGTGCTAGACCGAGGCCAGCAAGCAGCAATTCTTACCTGTCATACCTCTTTGGCAAATAATCATAATTCTGCTGGAACAGTTCATAGTATTACTGGTTTAGTACTGTCATATAACTGGAAAAAAAGTGGAGCCAGGAGCTGTTGTGAAGTGGTAAGGACCTATGAAGCTTCCAAAGCACCTGGGAGCGGGAGTTTGGGAAGCCACACTTCCCCCCAGCCCCTCCAAAGTACACCTTAAAGCATCACCTCTGCTGGCAATTTACTTCTGAGAAGTGGCAGAGAAAGATGCCTTTTCCACACTTTTCATAGAGTGGGGGAAAAGGTGTTTTAGGCTAGAGGTTTCCTCAAGTAGAAAAAGGCTGTATCTTAAAAGTGGTCTGTGTCCAGGAGAGAGGAAGAGCTGTTTCAGTGGTGGTGGTAGACATCAGCTAGTAAAGCCTGCACAGCTTCCAAACAGACCACCTGTAGCGTAACAAAGACAGTGGAAAAATACTGACAAGAGATAATAGACTCGTCTGAAAAAATATGCCACCATCCCTCCAAAAAAAAAGTGTTTAGGAGTGGGCAAGAAGAGATTCTCAGTTGATTCAGTGTTGTGCATCAAGTAGAAAATGCCTATGACATTTTGGAAATGTCAACAGCTTGAGGAAATGAAGCAACTTGCTGTGATCTCAGAGTCTTGCTTGTCCCAGCAGGGACTGATGCAAAGGCCCCATAACTTCACTGGAATTGTTAATACCTCCACTCTGCAAATGAATGAGCAGGCTGGGCAGCAGTGTATGCTGAGGCACTGGCTGCCTGGGAGGACTGGGCTTGGAGGCACATGAAGGAGATCACTCATGTGTGAAAGCTTGTATCCTAACAGCATCCCATCTTGGAGTAAGGGCAACTGGAATGACTGCTGTTGCACCGCTGCCAGCCATGGGTGGTCATACAATGCTGGCTCTTTTGCACAGGAAGACAAAGAGCCAGCATTGAACAAGAGGATGAAAAACATGTTTATTTTTGCTTCAAGACTAAGGCTTACAGCCTAGGGGAAAAGATGTGAACTGTGCTTTTATGAAATGATTGTGTGAATGAATGTGTCTGCATCAGTACTCTGCCTTGCTTCACTCTGAGTCACATTGCCAGAGGAGGGTATGGAAGGGACTGACTGAAGATGGGCCCAGGCAACATTGTTCAGATGCAAATATGAGTGAATTTACAGCTAAATGAAACATTTGAGAGCAAGGTTTTTTTCACATGAGGGAAATACTCATGGCTCTTCACTGTGAATCAGCATGCCTTAAGGTTAGCAGGTAATAAAGGTTTTGGTGAAGAGAAATGGAGAAGCAGAGACAGGGACAGTTCTGTGTTCAGCAAACTCTCATGCTTTGGAAGGAGCAAGCCCAGTTCCTGATGCATGGGGCTGGGCCAGTAACTCCATAGACATGGACTTCATAGTTGTAGTGTTTGAAGGGTCCTGCTTGCAGCATAGAAGCATCCTGTGAGTCCCAGCTGAGCATGCTGCTGGGATAGGAGTGTCACAGCCAGCTTTGAATCCTTTGCTCCCCATTGCAGGTCTGGGATCTGGGTCTGCTACATTTCAGCAAGTCTATCTTTCATTTTTCTGAGCAGATCTACAGTGAGGACTGGCTTCAAAAGTAGGTTTTCTAACAAAAAAAAAGGTCTGTCAGAAAACACCTGCAACCAGGTATTCATTTGGCTCACCACAGAGAGGACAGAACACAGACACCTCCACAGCTGTGGCTCTTGTAGTAAACAAACCACTCAGTCCAGACTTTCCTTTGCTTTATCCATCTGACAGATCTCTGCACTCTGTGGGCCAAGGAGGGCTGGCAGAGACCACAAGTGTTCCCACTCCATGATACCAGGGGGCAGGGCCAGCAGTCCAAGGCTTCATACAGCCACATCTGAAGCCAGAGCCTTCAGGGAAAGGGGAAGCTGCTGCTGACAGCGCTGGTTTGTTTGGGGGGAATTTTGTCTTGCAGGGCAGTACACTGAATAATGCATAATAATGGCATTGCAGCCACTGGGGCAAATTCTTTCCTCACTACAAGAAAAGCATTGTGAACTCCTTCCTCTAATGTTAGGAGGAGATTTCGATGTCAGCTAGAGTTTCTTGGTGAGCACATTACAAATGATTGCCCAAGCTGTGAGCAGAATAAGCAGTGACATTACAAAAGTCAGATGACTGCTCTGTGCTATCTCTCCCTACCTGACCTCCTTTAAATCTCACTAAGAAATACAAAAATTTGAGGAACACACCTTGGCCTTCAACCAAATGCTACACAAATGAAACCGAATGGAGTCACCACTTCTGTCCCTGGCATCTTTGACACCGTGCCAGCTCCTCTCTTTTGGGATACCTCCCAGTTAAAGACACAGCTGTACCCTGTTAGCTGTACAGGCTTGATGCCACCCAATAAGATGCATGTTCAGGGAAGTGCCCTTGGCCCTAGCTGCAGCTGGTGGATGCTGAGAACGATGGTCAGGCTGTCTATGGCAGCACCAAGGCTTGGCCAGCAGGACCCTCTCTGCCTTGCTTTACTTGGGGAAAGAGCAGGGCGAAACCCTCTGGTAGCTGTGTTACCCCAGACATCCTTCAGCAAAGCACCACCCTGAGAGATGGCTGCTGCAAAGAGGCTGAGAGTTATTCTGTTGTACAAAGCTGATTTTTAATATCTGCTCTTATTATTTGCTTGCATGATTTGATGAAGCAGTCAAGATGAGCTGGGTCACACCCAAAAACCACAGGCAGTTTACATTAACAAGAGAGAGAACAGCATATTAAGACTTTTTAATTTTATGGTTCTGAAGTGGTTTTGTTTGTTTGTTTGTTTTTCAATAGCAGTTTTTTTAACACTGAACTTACAACAGCTTGGAGTAAAACTTTTAAATTCTAAGGTCATGACTTACCCATCAGTCATTCTTAGTAATATGTGGATTTGTAGTAGCCTGCTATCTTTTCCTTTTGGAACAGTTAGGATTTTAATATCACTAGCCTAATATTTAGTCAGAATATATATTTTATGCTCCTAATAAAAAATAATTATAGTGAGGCATTCACCTCATAAGTCACAATGCTGTGGTCCTTCAGGACATCACACCTACTGTTACTGGGCTGGAGAAAAACTAGACATGATAAGGTGCAGCACTGTATTAAACCACAGAACAGATAAAAATTTGAACCCCACACTCAAATAAGAGATGTTTTAATGACTGGGCTTTTGGTGTGGAAGCTTTGCATATAGTGGGAAGAATACCATCTATAGTCCACATTTTTATATTCCTTTGTGTTTTGGAGCTAATTTAAACTCATTCTAGGCAGAAATGAGATTTTCCATTGTTTTGCCTCTGTTCCTCACATCTCCTCCTCTCATGCTCTATCTTTTGTACTCTGCTTCCACACCTTTCCCAGTCCAAAACACTGGTTGTCTTCTGTGCCCCAGAGGGAAGACTTTGCAGTTGGGCAACTTCCATATGCTTTGCCTTGTTACTGCTGCAGAGAAAGAAAAAGGCCACCATACATGATTATATGGAGCTTTTATCTTGGTTTTATTATGCCTGCATTATAAGGCAACAGAACTGGTAATTGCCTTTCATCCCAGAAGTAGATGGCCTCAGAAATTACCCCAAAAGGCACTGAATTAGTAAACAGCAATTATGTGAGCTTGCTTTAAGGAAGAGGGTGATGTCATGGTAATTTTGAATAAATAAAAGCACTTGAAAATCATAAGAGCCCAAGCAATTTTACACTGTCATCCTTTCAGATTTGACTATTCTTATATTGGATTCATTAAGGCTGACTGTACATATTTGTGTCTTTTGCCTCATCACTGCCCATGGGCTGTTAGGTCTAATCCTCCCTGCATGCCCCTGTCTTTCTTTCTGGTATCTTGCTTGGTCTCCGCTCTCACAGAATCACAGAATATATTTGGTTGGAAGAGAGACCTTCAAGATCATCCAGACCAACCTTTGACCCAGCACTGCAAAGTCCACAACAAACCATGTCACTAAGCACCAGGACCACATGTTGCTTCAGCTCCAGGGATGGTGGCTCCACCACTACACTGGGCAGACCATTCCAACATTTGATAACCCCTTCAGTGAATAAATATTTCCTAATATCCAGACTAAGCCTCCCCTGGTGCAGCTTGCATCCATTTCCTCTAGTACTGTCGCTTGCCAGCAGGGAGAAGAGGCTGTCACCCTCTGTCTTGGGTTTAGGGAGCGAGACAGATGCTCTTTACTCCTCCCCAAAGGAGTAAAAGCAAATGCACACAGGATTGGAAAGAATTAGATGATGCAGCTGAAAAATCAGCTTGCCAGCACCAGGCCCCACTCCCCCACAAGGCAAGCGATAGCAGTCCGCATCAGGAAGGGAGCAGGGAGAGGAGAAGGGGTGAAACTGACTATGCAGCCAGTTTATATAGGGGAGATAAAGATGCAATATTATGGGATGGAGTAACATAATTTCCTGTGCCCACCCACTGGGGCTGGACTGTTAGCTCCTTGTACCCTCTGACACTCTGGGGTAACCATCTCTACGGTTAGGACATAGTCCTCAACCTATAACACCCTCCTTGCTCCATCCTCCTTTCAGGTAGTTGTAGTGAGTGCTAAGGTTTCCCCTCAGCCTCCTTTTCTCCAGACTGAACAAACGCATCTCCCTCAGCTGCTCCTTGTAGGACATGTGCTCTTCATGAGCCCCTTCATGAGCCTTGTTGCCTTTCTCTGCATATACTCCAGCACTTCTCTGTCCTTCTTACAGTGAGGGTCCCAGAACTGAACACAATATTCAAGGTGTGGCCTCACCAACGCTGAGGGGGATGATCACTGCCTCCTTGAACCCTCCCATAGCAGCTCCAGTTCCCAGTCATTGCCTTTTCTGGCAGGCTTGCCCCAGCACAGCTAGAGTCTGCTCCACTTGGACTGTTGGACAGATTGCCACTTGGACTTCCTCTGCATGCCTCCATCAAATCCCTCTTCTATGTCTTTCGCTCTGCTCACAGTGCTCCTGCACACCACTGCACAATCTTTGGGTTTCACCCATCTGTGATCATCCTGGCTCCCACAGACAACTAACCAAGCCTAGGCAATTGCTCCCCACTTTCCTAACAATTTATAATCTCCACCAGAACTGCTCATCTGTCTCCCCCTCATATCTGTCTTCTGCTAAAGGAAGCACGTCAGTGTGGACCTTTCTGGTACCTCATTTCTCCACAATCACATCCCTACCCTTTGACCACGGCAGCTAAATTTCTTGATTGCTCATAGATTATGTAGTTGTATGTGTTTGCTGTGGCCATCTGGTCTGATTTCCACTACAATTTAAGCCACAGGTCTTTTCTGAATTATTTCCTGTTGTCTATTCTATAAATAGACATTCAAAACTGCCAACTCTTAGCTCATTCTTTCTGATAATGGAGCAGCCACCACAAGTGTTAGCTGTTTGTTGCATACTATTGAAAATACATGCTTTATTTCTAGACCAAGTTTGTCAACTTCAACTTCCAGCTATTAAATCCAGTTACATCTCTATCTGATGGGTAAAGACCCATTTCTGTTCCTCAAGTAGACATTATGATTAATAAATCCCTTAAACTATGCTCTGTTAAAACTAATAATTTGAGCTCCTGTGTTTTTCTGTTGTGTTTTCCTGTTGTGTTTTCCAGTCTCTGGCTTGCTCTGAAGTACTTTTAAGTGATTCACATTATTCTTGCACCATGGAAGGGTACAGTAATATAACTGCAGCAGTGGTTTGGGAAAGATGTTCCCCTTCCACAGGGAATATATGCTACAATATTTAAAAGTAGTACAGCAACCAAAGAGAAAGAAAGTTTTTTATCTTTGCCATTGCATCATATAAGTCACCTTGAAGTCTTAAGGCATGTATCAGTCATGCATGCTGCTTTCCTTCTTGTTCCTGCACTGTTACCTAATCTACAGATGTAAAGGTTTTCAGTGATGTTTTTCATTCAATACATTATCATTCCAAACTAATTTTAAATAAGCTATTATTCTGTAAATACGACTTGTGCTCTTTTTCCCTAGGTGTAGGACTTTATAGCTGGTAATATTTCAGCAGGTTATTTTTCACTTGCATCTAGCTTAAAAGTTATCCAAATTACTCTCTAGTTATCTTGCATCCAGTCTTTTACTTTCTCATAAATTTCATGAGGGATTATACCACATTTCCTTCCAGACCAGTGGAAATTATTTGGAATAGTATATGCACAAAATCTAAGCTTCATGGAGCATCTGCAGTGTTAGGCTTTTTTTATAATCTGCTTCCTAATTTCAATTACGTTTTTGGACCTCCAACTAAACTAGTTTCTAGTCTCTGTCATCTACTACAAGGATTTTGTGTCTTTCTAGTTTCTTACTCAAAATGTCACAAGGTACAAATACAAATACCTTTTGCAAGTTTGCTGTTTCAACCCTATGTACCTGCCAAGCTTGGAATGTAACTGATTTTTAAAGAATAAAAACACATTCTTTGAATAAAATTTTATTTTGTTGAAACTTACGTAAGTTTGTACTAATTGCATCTTCTTTCTTTCTTCAGGAAATGAAATTCTGTGTCACCTATTTGATTATTCTGCAAAGTTCAGTTTCACAGGGCTGGTGCCATGGGATCATCTTATTTATCTTTTTGAATATTGCTGTATTGTTGACTTCCTGCCAGTGCCCTAGAACTTCTCCAGTGCTTCAAGATGCATTGAAATTTGGCATTACTGATGCAAAGAGCTATTCATCAGCTTTTCTGAAGATGTTGATTACAAGTTTGCTGGATTTTCAGAATCCTAGGGAGAGTAGCTGCTTTGTAGCATTGTCCTTGTCTACTTTTGGATTAAAATACATTCTATGTAGCTTAGAAAATCAGTATGATGTCTTCTTTTCAAATACAGAGCAGATACATCAATTGAATATCTTTCTTTTTCTTTTCTTTTTTTTTTTTTTTCATTTCTTTTAGTGCAAAGCAGGAGCAGTGTTTAAGATTCCTTAAAATCTCAGTCTTGTTGTCATTGTTACCCTCTTTCTGAAGAGGTCAATCTGGTGAAATTTATTTGGTTAGAAATCTGACAGGTACATACTTGCTCATAAGCATACATATCTCTCTCTAATGAACTCATTGGTCAGTTTTGCTCTAAACTTGACATAATTCCACTTTTGATCAAGAAAATTCCACGGATTTCAAGGCATTGATTATTTTTTTTTAAAGGAATTTCTAATGAGAAATTTAAAAAAAAAAAGGTGCAAAAGTTTAATGTCTTTTACCAAAGTGACTTTTATGAAATGGTCATTTAAAAACTATGTTGTTGTCCTGCCACTGAACCTTTGTTCATCTATATTGCATGTTCTGCACATGCATACAGTACAATGGTGGCAAGTATTAAATATGCATCCTTTCTCCAAAGGAAAGGTGCCTGAAAAGACTTGTCCTAAATTTTTCCTTTGCTTAAAGCTTGCATTGGTTCAAAATGACAAGTTAAGACTAATATAGTGTGCAGGACCACTGTCATTCTCAGATACTAAAGGCAAAAAAATACAACTCTTTTTTTTTTTTAAAGTGGTTTCTAAATTATTCTGAGGTATTTCAGCATATGATCTCATTAGGAGCAGCATAAGTCAGAGAACAGTCTTTGCCTGTGGAAGGTTCACATCTGAATTGCTGCACCATTTGGTTTAAATTGCATTTAGCTGCTTAGCAGAGTCAACAAAGGTGCAAAGGGAGTTGCTGAAAATCTATACTGCAGTAGAAATTTGCTCCACTGTGTGTTTAAATCACTAGAATCAAAATTCTCACACCACTCATAGACACAGGCCTGGTTAAAAGGAACTATGGGTAATGAATTTAATGAACAACTACTCCAAATGAGAACAACTATTTATTTGCTTAATAACCATCACGCATTTGTTAAACTAGACCTGTGAGCCATAACAGCTCATTTTCAGCTCTGTGATGAGCAGTAGGAATCAACATACTGAATTATTACTAGAAAAAAACCTCAAGCTCCTCTTTTTTTTTAATATGGGTGAAGATTTTTTTTTCTCAGCTTTTCAAAGATAATATTCATGGTAAGATATGCAATGGAACTGGAAATTCCACAAGCTGAGACACAGTGGCCGAAGAGCAAATTACAATGGAAAACTGTGCAGCTTATAACTCTAAGGACAGCTTGAATGCTTTTAAGTGTGGCAGAAGTGTGTGTCTGCACACCTATATTCTATTAGCATTTTATTTTTATTCTATTTTCGTGCTGGAGAAATCCCAGTTGCAGCCAGCCTGTACGCTATGTGCACACAGCCACGATTGGACAGAAACTCTTCCATGATGCTAATTTTACTAAGCAAACAATAGAGGAGGGGAGATGCCTCATTACAAATGAGAGGAGAGAAGCTGACCCCTTTGATTCACCTTTCCAAGCTGAACCTCAGTTGGTTACACAGACAGTACTGAATGCTGAGTGGTGATGAATCAAATAAACGTTATCAAACTGCCAGTTTCCTGGGAAAAGAACTCTCAAGATGTAAAGCAAATCTGACTGAACAAACCAGATTTTTTTCCCTTTTTGTTGGAGCACTGTCCAGCTCAGAGAGTCTGCCCTCTGTGGGTTTTGTGCTGTGTGACAATGTAAATGTTTAGCACCGCTGGAGATGATGTGAAATGGTGTGCCTCAGTAGCTTTACAAGAGGTCTAGGCTGAAAGAAGTTGCTCATCCTGCACTGACAGCCACTGGTCTGAGATCAAAAAATAAACTCAAATACAACAGAAAGGTGTCTTTCAGTGAGCAAAATCTTAGCCTAGGAGTCCCTTTGAACCTCGTTTTGTGGAACTGTATTTGGTAAGTGAAAACCCAGACACACATGGCAATGGAGAATATGGAGGCATCAATCTTGCAGACTTGGACTTAGAGCAGGACACGTGACAAGGCAGAGCTCATCTGTGTTGTAGCAGTGAAATCCTCACAAGCCCAGGATCAGGCAGAAGCACTCCTGGGGGTGAGAGCTAGAGGTATAAAGTCACTGAGGTACCAATGACACAGAAATGCAAGATGAGAAGCATAACGATGTATGGTGAGAAAGGAAATATCAACATGAGTAGCATCTTAGGGGCATGATGATTTCTGTGAATTAAGTTTTCATTCATTTTCAACGACAGTGAAGTTTCACAAACCATCAGCCTCAAAGTCAAAAGGTAACTTTCAGTATGGGAGAGTTAGAGGTCTGCAGGTGAGTATTCAATACTGTGTTACTGTGATGACAGTTTTAAAAGGAAACTACTGCCTGGAGCAACGTATCATGGGGCTTGTATTTTGGATTATAACATGATGAGAGGCTTCCTGTTTCAGGTTGCTGCTTCTGGTTTTGGGTTTGAGGGTGTGGGACTATTCCACTGGCCTGGCTGTGAGCTTGGTGGAGGGGAGGGGATGGCTGGCTTCTGCTGCTGCTTCTACTTTTGTTTTTCTGTGAAATAGCTATGGTAATTGCACGTTGTGTTTTCATTCCATGAAACTCCTTATCTCAACCACAGGGATTTTTGTGCTTCTTTCCCTCTTGATCTTTGTGTCGGGGGCTTATTTGTGATGGCCAGCTGTCTTAAACCAGGACAGAAGCCTTCCCTGGTCACATTAGGATGATCCTTTCAGCTGCACTTGTTTATGGAATGAATGCTGCTCTCCAAACATCCAAGTCCTGCTGTCTGGTAATGCAGGCTTGACTTTCCAACCAAGTGTTTCTTAAGGCAACATTTTCTCATGTAGACAATTAAGCTTAAGCACTTCCTCACCAACTTTGTACTGATCAGTAGATATTAATTTGGAAAACGCTGGCCTCTGGACCTCACATTCTCTCTGAAGAGTGAAATACTATTTAATTTGTCATATGATTGTGGGAATGAATGTCTGCAAATATTCTCAGCATTTGGAAATGTGAAGTCTGCAGTATTGCAAACCTTGCATCACCTTCAAATATCCCAGATGTTGAACGGTTGAGATGGTTATAGTATTATTATAAATGCTGAAGCACGTATGGCTGCACAGCCTCCTACAGCCTGATTCAAAATCCTTGTTGTTCTGTATTCCAAACTGCAAATTAAATGTGAGGGCTATGAACATGAGTGGGTTAAGCCATCATGTAGTGCTGCTTTGGAGATAGCTGTTATTTATCATTGCCTCCCACTGTGAGGTTGGAACAGCCTGAATGTCACATATGCTGTATTTATAACGCTGGTTTAAGGTCATCTCTACGTGCAGATGCTTTAGACAGAGGAACTGATAAGTACAGATGTGTCTGTTGCAAGGCACTAAATAGATTCAAGATTATTATTTTAGGAAAGCAGTATTTCAGACAGAAACACTGCTGCAGTCACTCCATCCCTGGCAACCTTCCACTCACCAACAGCTGGCAATTAACACTTACACAAAGAAGCCCAAACTTTGTCCAGCCAAAGGCTTCAGTGGCTAATTGTCAGGAGCTTTAGGGCTGCACCTAATTTACATAAAATGGAGAAGATTGTGGCTGATATAATCTTTCCTACAGAGCTATGGCCCACAAAGACTTTTGCTTCTGGCATGCTTTGCTGTACTCTGATCAAACCATTGTCCTATTGTGGAATTCAATGGGCCACATTTAGCCTCAAGGCTGTATTCTGGTTTTCCGTGAATTATGTTAACTACTGACAAAGCTCATGAAGCCTTTCAATCCAAGTGTGGAAACACAGCAGTTAATCACATCTCTTTGTACGTGAAGAGGGAAGAGAGTTTGCTAAGATGTAATACAGGTTCTGGTGAGACAATGTTACCAGGAGCTATGAACAGACTGTTCATCATTTGTGCTAAGCATTATGCAAGAGAGAAAATTTCTGACCTAAAAATGTACAGATTCATTATAGGACAAGGAAAGATAATTTAGACCCTTAGATCCATAAAACTCCTTCAGAAGAAGCCTAAGGAGAAGATGTCAGTCAGCACGGAAGGCAAATGACAGTTTCAGCATCCAAGTGGAAGGGATAATCCTTTCTTGAACTTCCCCGAAACTTGATGATCATGGTGTGGGGTTCATCATCTCAGGCTGGAGAAGGATTGAACCCACAGTTCATACTGTCTGCATGGGCAGTGTACTGCTCTACCTTTGCATGAAGTGAGGTGTGGGTGCTCTACACCAGCCATGTTTTTGCAGAAGAGACTGGCACTCCTCCTCCCTCCTCCAGCTGTCATGTTGGAAGGCATGCTTAACTGTCTAACCAAAACAAGAATTATGGGCTGTGAATATTGGTCTGACAGACTGACTTTCCTGCAGCCTGAAAATTGATGACATAGCTTCTAAAACAACTACAAATTAAGAGGCAACCTTTTCCTTTTCCTCCATGTGTCCTATTGGCTAGCCCAGACACTACCTGGTCAAAGTGCAGGCTGCTGGGGGATGCCTCTTCTCCTGCTGCCCCTGCACAGACACTCAGTTCCCAATGGTTATAGACTCCATGAAGGGAAGCAGCCTTAACTTGGCAGGCTGTCTTTGTGGAGTTATAGAATCTGGCACAATGCACAAGGGTATAACCTATGACTCATAGATATGATGTATAAGACACAATGGATATTTAGGGATTCTCACCTGACTTCTGCTTAGTTTGACTAATAAAGCTGTCATCTATCTGTGCTTCTGCACACAGACACTCCACTGGTGTTTTCTTTTTGTTTTGCTGAAATGTATACAGACAATATATTCAGTGTTGGTAATGTAAGTTAGTACATAAGAGAGAGTATACAAGCTTAATTCTGTGTGCCTTACGATTCACTCCAGACTACTTTTGTCTTTCAGGAGTAGAATCTTGATGACAGATTGCGTTCCTGAAATGGCAGCTCAATATTTGGAGAGGTCAAGGAAGAAAAGAGAGCATAAGCAACTAGGATGAAAGAAAAGAGAGAAGAAATCATAATCCATTACTATTATCCATAATAAATCCAAGGTGTACTTGCATTTTTTACACTGTGTGCAGATTTTCAGGACCTATTAGCCTCTAAATCACAGGAGAACAGGGAACTGTGCAGTAAGGAAGGCTAAGATGATAAGGTATGTGGAAGGGATGACTAAAGTGATGTTATATACAAGAGGACTGTGTCTAGAAAAGCAGTGGTAATGTTACAGCAGTCTATAGAATCATTAGAAGCACAGAAAAGGTGAAAGGACAATGTGCTACAATCTGCAAGAGAAGAGCTGGGAGGGCTGTAGGGTGGTAGCCCAGGTCACTGAAATGGGTCATCTGTGGGACTTGTCACTTCATGGTGTCCTTGATGACAAAACTTTCATGTCAGGTAAAAAATACACTTAGGTGAGTCTATTATGGATTACCAGACATGAGCATACCACATGTCACTCCTGAAGTCTTGAAGGTGCAGGTCACTGGAGGTGAGAATTAAAAATCAAGGCTTTAGTTCTGCATGCCTGCCCTGTTCCTGTGTTCTTTCTCTGAGAATCCCTTGCAAGGAATTGTGACACTAACAGCAGTGGACACAGAGCTGAGCCAAATTTATAACAAGTCTCCAATTCCTTTTTTGCTTTTCCTGAAAAAGCTTCAAAGGAAAAAAAGTCAGCCCAGACAGCTGTTTGCATCTCTTCCCGCATAATAAGATTATTCTTCAGACATTTTCACCTTGGATCAAATGTGTTGACCTTCTTCCTTGCTTTCTAAGGCAGATGCTTTACAAAACAGTTTTACATGTAAGTATTTCATGTGATTTTCTTTCTTCTTCTTTTGTATTCCTTGCAACAGCGAAATAAATGCATCTTGCAAAAGATCCCACACAAGCTTAACAAAGCCAGAACTGCCCCTCCCACATGTCCTGAGAGTCAGGGATTTAGGGTGGGAAGGTAAACTGTGACAGAACTAAGTATTTGCCCAAGCTTGTGCTCAGAAGTGGTAGCAGAATAGGGTCCTCCCATAATTCTACAGACAGGACTCAGTGCTGAATGCCAGCATTGCCTCTTCCCAGAGACCACATGCAATTTGTTTGTCTTCTGCCTCTCCAGATAGAGGTAATACTTGTATGATGGCTCCCTCCATACGTTGGTGGGCCTGAACCTGTACCCTGGTGTGAGCAGCACTCCCCTTTGCAGTGTGCCTGTGGCACCCTTCCCAGCATGCAGAGGAAAGCTCATACCTGAGCACTGACAGCTGTAGGCACTACAGCCTCACCTCCCTGCTCTCAGCAGGACAGCCAAACTGCCCTTGCAGTAGGAAGAGGTATGAGCCTTTTGTGACCAATGCTGATTTGACTCTCCAGAGACTTAGTCAAGCAGAATGAAAACTCACACAGTGAAGTAGGAGGAGATTTTTCTCTCTTGTGAACCAGTGTGTTGGTGGAAGGAAAAGGAATTTTTTAATGAATTATTCACTACCCTCTCCCCTCTGGAACAGGCTAAGGAGTGGAGATAGGCTTCCTGCTGAACAGGTTGAAAAGAACACTGTTCTTCAGAAGGCCTGAGCCACCTTTCTGCTGAGCACAAGTAATTTGATGCCAGATCCTGCATGAGAAGGATATTGGTAAAAGGTGGGGGAGAAAAGTTAGTGGCTAGTGGTGCACTTCTTAAAGAAAAATATCAGTCAGATAATGATGAAGGGGGGTTGGGGGGTATGGATAGAAATCCCCAGTTTCACATGACATGATTATTTAATCAAAGTTGGATGATAATGCATTACCTTGTCTTGATGGAGGGCAAAAAATTTCTAAGGACTCAATTTTTCTAGGAAAACTGATTTTCCCAGCATATTATAGAGTCCTACTTGCACCATGACTGCTTGGGGACAAGCTGAGGGCAGCAGTGGCTGCACTGAGGGGTAGGAACGGTGTCACAGGAGGACTCAGGAAGCTGAATTCTCAGAGCAGAGACAGACTGCACAGGCTCTGCACAGGCTCAACCTGTTGTACCAAACTGTCACAGTGATCTAATTACTGGAAGTGAAGTGTGTGACATCTGGAGAAGTGCCCAAGCTTCAAAGTGACTTAGGCAGCCAGTGAACCGTGCCCTGCACCAACTCACAACTGCTGCACTCATCTACCCACCTACCACACGCTTCCGTGCCAGGCAGGAGGCGCTTGTTTATCCACTGAGCTGCAAACACAAGTTTGGTCACCAGCTGGCAGGCTGGGTGTTGCTTTCGGCTGAAGAGACGGAGTATGGCGTTTGTGATGGATAACAGCATCCCTTGCAGCGTTTCCCCGTGCTCTCCATCACCAGGCGTTAATTAACAAAGGGCACACCCTCTGCCGTGACATGGCTGCTGACACCTTCTGCGCAGCCAGGAGCAAGACGGTATTGGGATTTCTCAATGTCACAGGTGATAATTTCCACAGCTTTCAGAAAATGTGTTGCGCTCACCATGAGGTAACCCTCTTCTAGATCTCATTAGGGTGGATGAAGATGAGTTAATCACTAGTCTGGACGTGCTGGTTGCCTAGGCATCAGCGATCATGACCCGGTTGCATTCACTGTGGAGGGACAAAAGACGATCAAAGTTTGGTTCTTCAAAATGGCTAATTTCCCAAAGTTAAAAAAAAATACCAGTGAAATTAATTGGGAGGTAACATACAAAGAGAGAAACGGGAGCCCTTTAAGGGCAGTGATTAGCTGGCCAGAAAGCCACAGCTTCACACTCCAAAGACGGGAGAGTTCTGGCTAACAGATAAAGCTAAGATAAAGCAATTGGAGATAACAAAGCAACACACCACACATGGAAAATAGATAGCAAGGAGTACACACAAGCAGCTATTTAAAGCACAAGGCAGGGGAAGAACTAGAAATACATTAGAAACAACAGTGTAGACTAGATTCAGGCTACTTGCTAGATAGGGGGAAATTGTTAGTAATAATGTAGAAAAGGCAAAAAGGGCAATAACTTATCTGCAGGAAAAATAGGAGAGGATGGGTACATATTATGTGAAACTGAGTCATATAACAGAGTTGTCAGGTGTTATGCCCAACATTTTTTGGCAGCTATATTGTTAAAACTTTGAAGAGTGTGAAAAAAGGAGACACAAACTATTTGGAGGAATAACTACCAGGGCTATTTGATTGCAAAATCTTTTCTGCTTTTGTGTTCATAGCCAGTTGTAGCCAGCTCTTAAAGATTTGGGCTTGGTTGATACCCACTCCATTTCAGTACAAAAAACATGCCTACTCCCTCTGCTAAACCATGTAGGCATTAAAAACATTTCCTCCTTCTTGATGAGGAAACAGGGCACAAGTCAACTCCAGTTTTTAAATATTTCTTGCAATCTCCACTAAATATATATATTGAATAGGTGCATTATATGATTACCACGATCCATTATGAAATGTGGAGGGTTTATATCCCAGATATATGAGCAGACCATGGCTGCTGATTGTAGTCCTGCTCATGAGTTGGGTGGGAACAGCAGCAACTTCATTCTGGGAAGTACTGTCAGCAACCTGCAGCAGCTGCACAATCCATCAGCTATGATCCTACAACAGCCACATCAAAATCAGAAAACAAACACACTACCTATTTGCATTTTAGGGGCAGAAGAGGAGAAAAAGTATGATCTAAATGACATTGATGTTACTGGGAGGTTTTCTAGTCAATTAGGTTGGAAGCTGATAAGGCACAAGAACAAATAGAGAATTCAAAATAAGAACTCTTCAGCTGAATGGAAGGGGAAACCTAATAAGGAAAGGGAGAGGGTGAAGCATATTAAGTGCTCTGCAGTTCAAAAAAAATAGGCTGCTAGTTAGGCAGTGGGAGCACAAATTTTTTTATGGTATTTTGTCTTTTTATATTGAAGTGTATTTTCACATGAAAGAAGTATTATATAGCAATGTACATATTTATCAAAAATAAAGTGCCTGCCACTTCTAAAACAGGAACCTAGCCTATCAAGGCTGTCTCATAAACAACTCAGGAGCAGGACCAACCAGCTGGGGGTTCTTAATGTCTATAAATATCTGAGGGCTGGATGTCAGGAGGGAGGGGACAGGCTCTTCTTGCTTGCTCCCTGTGATAGGACAAGGGGCAATGGATGTAAGCTGCAGCACAGGAGGTTCCACCTCAACACAAGGGGGAACTTCTTTACTGTAAGGGTCACAAACCACTGGAACAGGCTCCCCAGAGAGGTTGTGGAGTCTCCTTCTCTGGAGACTTTCAAGGTCTGACTGGATACGTTCCTCTGTGACCTAAGCTAGATTGTATGGTCCTGCTCTGGCAGGGGGGTTGGACTCGGTGGTCTCTTTGGGTCCCTTCCAACTCCTGACATCCTGTGATTCTGTGATCCAGTCTAACTGGGGGTCTTGGACACAGATGTGTGAAAACAATGCCACTAGAAAATGTGCACAATTAATTATAAGCTTTTTTCTCCTGTTCTCTGCAATGCATAGGGAAGGAAGCTGGTAACTTGTCATCAGTTTTGCATACTTACAAAGATAGAGTTCTACAGTATCACAGTGTATCAGAGGTTGGAAGGGACCTCAAGAGATCATCAGGTCCAACCCCCCTGCCAGAGCAGGATCACTTAGGGTAGTCTGCACAGGAATGCATCCAAGTGGTTTTTCTAAGTCTCCAGAGAAGGAGACTCCACAACCCCCCTGGGGAACCTGTTCCAGTGCTCTGTCACCCTCACTGTAAAGAAGTTTCTCCTCATGTGGAGGTGAAATCTATGTTCTACTTTGAACCCATTGTTCCTTGTCTTATCACTGTGAATCACCAAAAAGAGCCTGGCCACCTCCACTTGACACCCACCCCTTGGGTATTTATATACATAAATATCTCAGTCTTCTCTTTTCAGTCTTCTCTCAGTCTTCTCTTCTCAAGACTAAACAGCCCCAGGGCTCTCAGTCTGTCTTCATAGGGGAGATGCTCAAGTCCCCTAATCATCCTTGTGGCTCTCCATTGGATTCCCTCCAGTAGGTCCCTGTCTCTCTTGAACTGGGGAACCCAAAACTGGACACAGTATTCCAGGTGTGATCTCACCAAGGCAGAGTAGAAAGGTAGAAGAACTTCCCTAGACCAGCTGGACACACCTTTCTTGATACATCCCAGGATCCCATTGGCTCTCTTGGCCACAAGAGCACATTGTTGTTCCATGGAGAACTTGCTGTTCACCAGCACTCCAAGGTCTTTCTCTGAGGAGCTTCTTTCCAGCAGGGCATCCCCTAACCTGTACTGGTGCCTGTTGTTATTCCTCCCTAGATGTAGGACCCTGCACTTATCCTTATTAAACTTCATGAGGTCTGCCTGCACCCAGCTCTCCAGCCTGCCCAGGTCACGTTGGATGGCTGCACAGCCTGACGGGGTGTCAGCCAACCCCCCCAGTTCTGTATTATCAGCGAACTTGCTGAGGGTACTCGATTCTATTCACAATATTGCTTGCTACAGCCTCTAGTTCTGATTTCTAAATCAGAGGTTATGTCCTGACATTGAAAGTATTGCACAGGTTACAGAACAGCAACAAATCACTGCATAACTTTGACATATCAAATTTCCGCAGTTTGTCATATTTTCCTATACCAACTTCAATCAAAGAATTGCAAATTATATGGCCCAAATATTATTAGCAAATTATTAAAGCCCCTGGTTTATGGATTCACTCCTAGGAAAAGGAAGACCATATATACAAAAACTAACAATCTGATAGTGAGTTGCAGTCTTTTGTTCCAGTTTCTTTATCCTGACTCTTACTGATGGGCATGGCATGGTGTCTTAATGCAATCAATGGTCCTGTAATTAGGAAGATGTGTAATATCCTGGAAAATAGTTGCATCTTCTCTAAAGAGATTTCTTTGAAAAGTGTCACTGAATGTAAGTCACATCCTCTGAAATCACCCTCAGCCCAGCCTGATTTTGAGCCCACGGATATCTTCATCTGCAGAGCTTAAGCATTTACTCTCAACAGTCATTGCTGTAGGAGTTTTGTCCATGCAAGGATGTCAGCATTTGGCATGTGATAAGATGTAATGAGGAAGGAAAATGAGGTGCAGGTGTTGGCTGATAATAGGGTTCCTAACAACATATAACTGTGCTGTGGCCAAACATGTTTTGTGAGAGTGGGCTACTGGCCAGCACGTAATGTAAATGTTTTTGAAGAGCTGGTAGATCTGTTCTACAAAATATCCAAAGCCTGTGCTAGCAATGCTAATCCATACTGGCTTCCAGGTTTAAAAAAAAAAAAAAAAAAAAAAAGCTAGGAACATTGCATGAGTGTGGGAGGGAAAAAACAGTTTATACCTGAAAAAACAGTTTATATTGTTTCCTACATTAAGAGTAATTTGTGCTACCCTCCATAGTTTTCCTCAAACTTTCACACACAACTGCTCCTTCTCATCACTGAATCTGTCATCTCAGGTCAATACAACATCCAACATCATGCTGAGCTCCATTCAAAAGGGCTCATCAGGGTGTGCTGATGAATAATTTTCCTGTGCAAGGCTGTACTCTCTGCAGTAACCTGCCTTTGTTTTGTCAGTCTGACTACTACAATGTTTGCACCTGAGACACACTGATAATGGTTCAAAGAGACTAGTGCCCTGGACAAAATACAGCAACCCTACATGTGGCAGGTATGGTGTGATTGTAGCCTCCAGCACCAGTAGGTCTCAGCTGCAGAGCAGAGAGGCAGTCTGACATTTGAAGGAAGAAATCAGCTCTCCTACACTGCAGAACTAGCTCAATGTTAGCTGGAATGGTTGCCCTTTCTGGAGTCCATCCCCAAACACAGGATTCCCTCCTTAAGCTTCAAGCTTAAGTCAACTGTAGTGCCTGACCTCTGGCAGTAGTCCCAGCATCCAATCATGGGAGGTTAATCCCTTCCTCCAGCCCAGTTTAGCTAAACACAAACTTAATTCTCCAGGATAGACCTTGTGCTGTCCTGCAAAACCCCTGCACCCTGGAATCCTTGTCAGGCTGAGAGAGCCAGGTATGACACGAAACCTTGAGCTTGAGGTAGCATCTGTCCTACCACAGGTGCAGCACCAGGTGGTGCCAAGATCCTCTGCCGTCCCCACCACCCTGCCTGCCTGCCTGCACCTTGCAGGAGGACTGGCATTCATGAGGAAAACATTGTGCAGATGCAGGTGTTGCATTTCTGCATTGAGAACTTCTGGGTAGCCTTGCTAATTTCTGTTACCCTGGATCCCTCAGGTTCAATCTGCTGTCGTCTCGTGTGCTGAAATCCTGCTCAGCAACTGGACTCCTAGTCTAGGATCTGAGCTTTACCTGTGTATAGGATGTCTTTTGTATAAGATATCTTCCATACTTCTCTTCCTGGTGAAATAAGAGGCATTTGTTATCTTGCCATTTTCCATCTGACCCATAATTTTTGATATACCATAGACAGTTCAGCTGGACACTTAGGACATCTGAAACCTTTATGGTAAAGAAAATAAATGAAACATTATGAGACTGCCCAGAGAAGACACATACAATTAGCCACAATTATTTGAATAAATATATTTAAACAGTAAAAGAAAACATAGCCTATGGGATTTTTTTTTTTAACATATATTCACTAAAAAATATTTTTCAAGCATTGTAAATTTTGGGAAAAAAATCTTTTAAAATAGAGAACTAGGGTAAAAAAGAATTTATAAATTTCCTTCTGATATTTTTAAATTAAAATTTTATCTGTTAATGCAGAAATATAGTTTTAATTTTAAAATTGGTCCTATATTTAAAGGATTATGTCAAGCAAGGATTAAGTAGGCCAAGGTGATGCTTTAGCCCCTTAAGAAAAGTAAATAAAACATTTCCCCTATGAACAAAGTAATTTTAAAACATATACTTGACAAGAATCCCAGCATATTTTTCATATGATGTCAGATGAATTAATTTCCCCCTTCTTATTATTTTTTTCTTCAATGATGAAACTGAAAAATCAACTCTTTGCTGAGCTGTGCTGAACAGAGCAACTCACATATTGCTTTTTTTTCTCCTCACATGTGTACATAGCAGAAAGGCATAGATTAAACAAGGTGTCTTTCTCTAATTTTCCATAGACATTACTCATGCACAATCTCTGTTGTTTCCTAGGGTGCTAGTAGTCCAGATTAGGAAAGTAGGAATCTGTATAGCAAGACCAATGATTGAAGGAAGCTTTTGAAACTGAAAATGTTGACAATGTTCTGGACCATTTTCAGACTTTCTTTCACAAAGTGTCTGTGAAGCCACTGTCTTAACAAGAGTGTTTTGTGGTTTACACCTAGAGATTCCACTCGAACCAGTGATGCTATCCAGGGAGAAGCTGAGATGTTTTTCAAATGGCATAGACATGCATTGTAACATGACCTACATATAAAGGAAGAACTAAATGAGAGAACTGACATGCTGAGGAGTATTGTCTCTTTGGGGAGAAACATTTAAGGTATTTATTTCTTTAAGACCTTACAACAGGGAGTTCAGTTTGGGGAAACGTGCCAGCCACCTTTGTTTTCTAAATCAAGCTTCAGTCCTTGTGACCTCAGCTCTGCAGATCTATGTCTGAATAACAGGCCCCAACACACTGCACAACCCAAATGGAAATATATTCAAAGCTGACAGCTCCTGCTAGTTTACAGCCACAGGCTTGTCAGATTGAACTTGAAATCTGACCCAAGCATACTCAAAATTCATCCCAAGTTCTCCTAACTCTGCTTGATGAATTTTGCCTGGCAGCAGATTTTATTACAAGGGGAATTCTGAAACTATGAGTAGTAGCTCCAAGCCATCTCAATAACAGTAATTATTCAATGTTTCCTCGGTGCTAGATGGAACCCAGACTCTTGGAATTGTGCAAAAAAAAATAGTAAATTTGTGTCAAGTCAGCATAAAAATAGTTTAGATTTCTCTCAGAAAGCAGCCTTGTGTAAAATATGGCTAAGACTCAATGAAACACTTTGTTCAGGCCAAAACAAAATGTTTGAGAGAGTTTTTATTCTTGCAAAATGAATGTGGCTCAGTCCTACTTAGCAAATCTTGTTTCAAAGATGCAATAATGTCTTCCCTTACTTTCTCAAACCTTATCAGTGGAAGGGAAGTCTATGTGAAACTTCAACAAATTTTACTTCCTTTGTAAATAGCTCCCTTTCAACTGAAACTCTTCAATTATTAGGTGAAACTGTTTCAGTCAGCTCTATTTGGAGTCAATATGAGGCGTAAGCATTCATTCATCATTCTAGTTGCAATGAGACTCTGTGACTGGTGGCTCTGTGACTGGTGGCCCTGTGGGGTTAACCTGGGTGATCAATGACGTGTATGTGGCAGGAGGACTGCTAATTGCTTGAACAAAGCTGTTTTCCTGACGGTTTGGTTGAAATGAAAG
Organism: Indicator indicator; assembly: GCF_027791375.1. Taxonomy (NCBI): domain Eukaryota; kingdom Metazoa; phylum Chordata; class Aves; order Piciformes; family Indicatoridae; genus Indicator; species Indicator indicator. Next base: position 27,778,186 of record NC_072011.1, read on the forward strand.
AGCAGGTCTGAAAGGCTTTGTGTAAGGAAAGAAGAGCAAGTTCTCCCAGGCTTTCCTCATGCCCATCTCAGGGACTCACGGGTTCACTCCTACAGAGACTGATATGGGAATGAGTAAGGAACGAAGGACAACTTCAGGCTTTTCTGGTTTTGTTTTGCTTGCAGTGGACTAGACTTTATTTTGGGCTAAAAATCTGGCCGTGAGGAGCTCTTTGTGTCAAGGTCAGAAGTAAATAACCACATGAGATTTCTCTGTCAAGTTTATAATTATTTCCAAGCATTTCTTGGATGTTATTTAAACAGCTAGCTACTTTGTTAGCAGACTCATTTAGCAAGGCACTTCCCACATGGCAAAACTGCATAACAGAACACAAATCTGCCCTCCATACAAGTTGAAGGGGCTTTTGAAACAAATTTAGCTCTAGCAGCTGCACATTAGTGGGGAATGAGGACAGGGTGTCATGGACCACAGCTCTCCTTGGGGTAGAAAGGCTGAAGGCAGCTGACATGTAGTTTCTGGTGAGCAAGCTCCCACCAAAACCACACAATATAAAAATGTCCTCACTCTCAGACATGTCATTGAGGATCTTCACTTTCACCCTGTTGCACTGAGATGAGCTAAACTAGACAACTGGTGCAAAGCAACACGTTCAGCTTTATTTTCTAGTTTTGCCAACCTGCATCTTAACAAACTTACTTACATGTAAAAGTAATACTGATGCTCAGAAGAATCAGGTAAAACCCTCTCAAAGGTTCACTGTAAACATGTCTGCCTTTTTTCCCCCAAATGATTCACTAAGCATGATTTCTGTAGCTTTTTTGACTTCCTAGATGTCTTTGAGGTTGACAAGAGAAAGGGCTGAAAACCAATTCCACTAGAATCTATTCTTGTCATTCTCTAATGGCTTATAGATCTTGCTATTTCCACAAATGCTCTTTGAAGGGAAACTATGTGGGATTTTAATAGCTTTTTGTGTTCATGTGGGTGTCACTTGTTTTGATGTATGCCAGATGCAAAACAACAGTATGACTGAAAGCAGTAATCAGTGGGATTTAAGGTGATACGGGATTTAAGGCAAGCATCATATTTAGGAATTGTTGCATTTAGAGAAGGATAAATTTGGTAAGAGATGAATCCCCTTGAATTCTAGCTGGTCCTCAAAGATTAGAGGGGCTATGGATGGCTAGACTTCTCTCTTCATAGATACACCAATTGTTGGTACTATAGGCCTGATGCCAGGTACCCAAATATCCTGTCTGCAGTCGGTTTGGCTGCATTCACAAGAGGCATTTTTGGGCAGGAAAAATGCAGTTTATTGACACAAAACACACAGAGATTCTTTAAAGACTGTCAGTGATCAACACACTGAACTACAGAATCACCATATAGATCCAAACTACGATTCCAATCACACACACAGTTTCCTGGGGAAGCACTCAGCATAGCTGAGGACAAAAACCTTACCCAAAAGGTGTCCCTTCTGCAAGGTGAGCAAACTCATTGATCTTCCTTGCCCGTTCACCTCCCACTCTAGATCCCTTCCAAATGAGGTATCAAATTTGGGCAATATTTATACCTTATTATCTATAATTGTGCACAGTGTGGGGGTGGGACTGCAGTCAAGGTCCTGGTGGTCAAACAGCTGTTCCTTTATCAGTTGCACAAGGCATTTCTTGGGGTTTTTTTTGGTGTCACTCCTCTGGCCAGCAGTGTTGCAAGTGATAAGTGAAAGAATGGAGTGATGGGTCCACCTTGCCCCTTGAGGCTCTGGCCAGCCTGATCTAGTGTGAGGTGTCCCTGCCCATGGCAGGGGGGTTGGAACTAGATGATCCTTGTGGTCCCTTCTAACCCTGACTGATTCTATGATTCTATTCCATTCTGCCTACAGACCACTGGGTTTCCAGCCTGTCCATGTCTGCTCCTGCTCTGATCCCTTTATGTTTATCAGCAATATTTGGCTCAGTTTTTCCATTATTTTATGCTTCCAGCAGGAATACACCTATCCTGGGGTTCCTGCACCTTGAACACAGCAGTAGCATTGAGCTTGCACTCTTTCATGTCTAAGGAAAAGTCTCTTTATTGCATTTCATTGGGCATACTAAAGATGCATTATGCTTTTGTAAGTAAGATATTTTTTCCCATTGGTGACAGGTTACTTAGTACCTCAAGCTTAAAAGGAGTGCTTGGGAACTGTGCGTGTACTCAAATCTAATTAACAGACTGATTTTCACAAGCCTTTTGACAGGAAAATGTTGTCTGGAGTTATCTGCTAAGAGACACAAAAGATCTAGCAAAGTGTTTTACTGTTGCAATATTAAAGATAAACCTGAGTTGTAACACATGTGGGAGAAACTTTAAGGCAAAATCATATTGGGAATGATTTTTGAAGACTATTCTGTGAGGAAATTATTAGGTTAAAGTTTATTTTTCCATCTGCTTTCTGGAGGTGAGGAATTTCAGCTTTTATTTGCAGCCTGTCCTTTTGCAATACCATCACCAGGAACTGTAGCCCACTCCCAGCCCAGCTCAACTCACTGCCCCACCAGGCACCACTGCACCATATATCCACTTCTTCCAGCTTAGATTTGTCCACATGTACTCTTGTCCCTGCTTAAAACACATCTGTTATTTGAACCTAGGCTTATTATTTCATTTTTGATATTGCAATTGTGAGCCAGGACTTTGAGGACTGTACTAAAAAACAGTGCAAAACCAGCAGGTGCCTATGGTCTACAGAGAGCTCTGGGTTTCAGCTGACACAGATGGTGAAACTTTGGGAAAAATACTATCTTGCTAAAGTTACTATTTTTGGTGAAACATATCCTGCCTTATTAGGTTTCCATGTATCAGGAACATCCAGACTCTTGTTGACAGCCTCAGTACTTTCAAAGTATCCTGCAGCAATTTTGTCTTTGTCAAGGGGTTAGATGTAACTAGATCAGGGAGTATATGTCCCCAATAGGACAAATAGAACAAATGGGTGCGAGAGGGAGAGTGCAGTTTTCAGCTGACTCTGCTTAACCAGGCTAAGCTTTAAAGGAGGACACAAGTAGCCATCAGGAAAACGATTGTAGTTACAAACAGCAAAATTTCAAGTCCATTGTTGTGATTACCTACATAATCCCTTTACACTATAACAAATAGAGAAACCTATACAAACTGATATAAGGGAGCGTAAAATGCCAGCTCAGATCAAATCACTAAGCCAAAAGTGGGGTTTGTAACCCATGTTGGAATAGAAATGTGCCTTTCTGCTCTTGGATGAGCATCAAGATCTTTTTTTTACATGTTTTCTGTCTGTAAAGGAATATACTTGGAAGAGCAATATCTGTAATTGATTTGGGACTACTTACAGAGACATTCCTGAAGTTCACTTTGACTAGCAATTTATTTGAGTATTTAATCTTCACAGATCCTTGGTAAAAAGTGAACACTGATCTTCTTGAATAGAGGAGAACTTTTCTGACCCATTTTGAGCAGATGGCTCAGCTGCTGCTGCGTCCATTTGAGGATGGAAAACTACTGTTAACTGGGAGAATTAACTGAATTTGGGCTGTGATTTATGACTTCTGACAACAGTCCTAAACAAAGCTGACATGGCAGATGACCAAGCTGAACAGATCCATTAGTAACCCAGAACTCTCAGCCCAGGGAAAAGCATTGATTACAAGAAAAGACTAAAAGATAACACAGTGATTACATCAGTACTGACATCCTTTCCAGCAGATCCTGAGGAGAGGTGAGTTTTGTCATCGTCACAACTTTTTATGCAGGTAGCAGGCAATGCGTCCTCCTGCTGTTTACCTATTATAATAAATACTGCTGGATTCCTGCTGTATCATTTATTCTCACACAGACTGCTTAAGTTTCAGTCACTGAAATGATTACTGGTCATTGCTCTCTCTATTGGAGCTGAGAACTGAATAGTGCTAGAAAAAATCAGCTCTATATCTCATTTCTATTTATTTTAATGGAATGCATGCAGCCCATTCATAGTTTAGTCATGGTCCTATGGGCTTGAGGGGAAGAAAGGTGCATAAAGCAAGCTGGTTGTGAACAGGTGGTGAGCAGAAGACCCAGACAGGAAAAAAACTCTTGCTTTTTGTCTGTGTTTTGCAACAACTGTGTTGATTCTGAGCTTTGAGCATGTAGGTTGTTTTTTTCCATGCATGCAACAGTGCGTGTCTGAAGGCTCTGCAGGTACCAGACTTTGAGCAAACTGCCCCAGTGATCGATGGAGCACTGCAGGAGAGCTACAGGGTGAAGCCAGGAATGACAAAGCCTTTTCTTGTGTGGTATGAGATAAATACATTGCATTGGCCTAAACAGCTGTGAGGTAGCAGAAGTCCGGCGAAGAGGCATGAGATAAAAAGGAGTAAGCATTGGCTGTCCTGTTAAGGAGAAGAGCATTGAGGTGTCGTTAGGAATGCTCCTCTCTTTACGAAATGAAAATTTCCAAGAATTGGGATATTTTGAAAGTGTGATATTTTGAAAAAGAGAGAGCAGTTGCTGTGCTGTGGAGGTGCCTGCAGGCAGAGCTTGTCTCTGAAAGGTGCTGTTTAAACAGGTAGCCCAGGACCGCAGTTGCTGAGATGGAGCTGGCAAGTCAACATCACACCAAATGACTCCAGGTCACTGACATATCTAGATCCTCACAGCTGCAGGGAATAAGGGAATTGAAGTTTCTATCCTACTTCCTCAGTATCTGCAACACCCACTTGAGGTTGACACCCAAGCTGGGACAAGACTGAGCAAAGTTGTGCTCCTGGGGAAAGCACATTACATTTCCTATTGGTATGTATGTTTTGAGAAGTACATTGGCTTGGACAACATGATTACTGAGTCTTTTTTATATCTTGACCATAAACAATAGTTTGGCCTCCTGTTTAGAAAGTTTCCACTTTCTGATTTTCATGAATTCTCACCCATATTTCAGAACTTGCAAGGACATTCTTGGAACAAATAGTACAAATGGCCAGGATTCATATTTGAGATAGGAGGCATTGGTTGAGCTGTACTGCCAGTCACTGTCCCTACCTCTACCTGTTGCTGAAGCAGTAAAATCTACACATGTGCTTTTTCACTGCAAACATTCATTTTATACCAGGGACAAAATGTCCATCGGAACATGACAGTGTGTTGTCACTGTTGGTCACTGCAGCACAGTTTTGCTGACAGGCCAATAGGGGAAAGGCTCCATCTCCTGTGCTTGCAGCAGGGCTTAGTGCAAGCCATGGACAGGGCTTAGTGCAGGCCCTGTGTTAGTTGCTGCAACATTGCTTCATGTTTCAGTTGCTCTGAAGAAACTCTGACAAAGATCCTGCAGATTAACAGCTCCTCCACAGGCATTTCCTGCCACTGACCCATGTGCAGCATCAGTCCCAGGTGCCAGCTGCTGTATGAAAGTGCAGAATTGTGAGACAGCTCCATGCTGCATGGAGTCAGTACGAATTACTGATGCAGTAATTCCATAAGTATGGAGATGAGATGTCATTTATTAGAAGTTCTAGAAGAGAGACCATAGGGATTCCCTAATACAGAAGTTTCCCAGCCTTTAGTTTAGGCAGGTCTTGGTGATTTTGACATCATTTTTTCTTATTCTCTGCTCCACTCCCACCTCATGCAGCTCCCAAAGCATTTCATCCATGTGAGGTAAAGGGAGGAGATGTGGCATCACCTACGTGGTGACGCTTCACCTTTTGCTCCCTTACTCTTATCCCACATCCCACAGCAATATTTGAGCCTCTCAGTGCTTCTTTAACGAGAGGCAGTACTCTGAGCCCAAACTTGAAGAGTAGGAAATTATAACAGAGAAGAATACCACTAATTGTGATTCTCTCCTCAGTGCAAGTGAAGTGGAGAGGAGACACAGCAATACAGTTACTTGAAGCAAGTAATTTCCCCAGCCACATCCGACAGAGATTCAGTCACCTCCCTCTCCAGGAGGAGAGCATGCTTTTGGGGTGCTCTGAGATGATAGGTGAGCAGACAATCACATAGGATGGTGCTGAAGCTACTGATTCTGTATTAAAGAAATGAGATGGGTTGTTGGAAGCACTGGAAGTGATCCACACTCTCATGCTCTTCTCACAGTACAGACTGATATGGTTGGTGATGGCCTTTTTATTGTTATGAGGATTAGGAGCCCTGACCATAGCCTGGCCTTGCCTTGTGCTAGTTGCTCACACGAATCTGTGAATAAAGACAACTCCTGGCGCAAAGGGTCTCCTGAAATTGGGGCAAGAGAACTTAGTTCAGACATTTCAAGGATGGTGCTATTGCCTCTGTGGTGGTGCTGCTGAGTGGGTCAGCGAGCAAGACCTGGGGCTGAAACTGTTCAGAGGGACAGAGAGTGGAGCTTTGCTGTGGGAAGTGTGCTTGCTTCTGTCCAAGGGTGAAAATGCAGAAGCAGTTCATTCCTTCCTTCCTCTCTCATTGCCAAAGGCAGACACCAAGGTCCTCTGGGGAGCCATAAATGAGTATAACTCAATACAGTGAGCAGCAGCACACTTGGCTTGAAACTATCCTTGTTAAGACCAGAGTCAGGCATCTGGGATCAGTGGACAGATGATCTGATCTTCTGTGGAAAACTCATTGTGCCCCAGCCACAGTGCTTTGCTTCACTATAATAAAAAATAATTTTATCAAATATTTCTGCATTATTCTTCTGTTAAAATAATTATGTGGTGTGTCAGCCACAGGAGTCCTTACACCTATACCTCTGTAGCAGCTGGGACTGACTTCTCACACTCTTCTGAGTACTGGAAATGTTCCTGCACCAGCAACTGCTTGTTTATGCAAGAGGTAACAGAGGTAACTTCTTTATCAAGTGTGTGTGAGATAATTTATGTCTAAGATTTAAACCAGAATATAAGCTAATAAATGAAACTTTAAAATGGTTCTTTCCCTTGTTCTTGTTCACTCTGGGGTACAGAATTCTCTCCACCCATTTTAAATTTAATCTCTGGGATAAATTGAACTTCACCATATATTTCTCCAATGGCTTCCTGAGGGAAAGACACAACTATGCCTTACTTAAATTCACCATAAACACTTGTAATATTGCAGATGGATCTGAATGTTTTAAAAAATTAATAATGCACTACAATGCATCCATTTTGTGAAGGTGTAGATTCTGGGCTCACTGCTGTAGAACACTTCTTAAATTAAGATTTAGATTTTTCCCCCAACCTTCCCTCCACCCACCCAAAGGGAGCACATTCCAAGAAAGGGAGGCCTACAGTGCAGAATGACTGTTCCTAACTGGCTGTTGATAGGACAGGCAAGGAGCATAAAAAGTACTGCATCCCTGCTCCTGCAGCTGGTCACTATGAAACAAAAAGCTCAAGTTACTTATCTCGGAGAATTTTGATCTTTTTCCCAGAAAGAAAATAATTTATTGTCTCACTGGTCCGAGCACTAAATCCAGATATCAAGGATCCAACCAGAGATTCCTATTAAAGGGTTAGTATCCATCATAACCGGCCGATGGGGTGTTTTGAAACTCTATTAATCACTGTGCTGGCAGCAAGTAAATTAGAAACTCTGTGTTCTGCTGCTGACTTCCCATTTCACTCAGCAAGTTAAATACAAAGCATGTGTTACTGGCATCAGCGATTTCAAAAGTGGGTGTTTCTCTGGGTGTAAATGGTACTTAATAATGTTCCACCTTTGACTGAAACTAGGGCACGCCCTGCCGTGACGTTCTCGTCATTTAATTACATTTGCTCAATCTGAACTCAGCGGTATCATGCAACTTGGTCTAGATTAACCCTTCATTTTATCTTGGCAGAAAAGCCACATGTCAGAACAGTGAAGCTTCCTGGCAGGGCACTGGAATGATATGGACTGGGTTGGCCATGCCACCTGTCTGCTGCCCTCTCAGCTGTGGCTCTCTGCTTTCCTGCTGATTAGAGTTATTGTGAAGAAAAGGGGGTCACTCACTTGCAGGAGCCCTGTGGTTCATGCAGACCTGAGAGGAGCAGTGCAACAAGGCCAACATGCTCTGATGTCAGTCGCTACAGTGACAGCATTTGAGTATCAGGTCTTGGGTTTATCCACAAAACAGAAAACAAAATGAGGTAAAAGCCTCTTGGCCAGCTCTAGCAGGTTACCTTACAGAGATAAGAGACCAGTCCGTACTCTAGGGCTACTCTGGCCAGAGTCTCTGTGCTCAAGCCCTCAGGAGCTGTCTATACAAATAAGTAAACTCCCCAGAGATATTTAATTTTTTTAATCTGAGGCCAAATGAGGTGTCACAGCTTGTTGCTTACATTGCTAATTTTTCTCAGTCCCCAGAACAAGGTGGATCATCCCCGTCTTATGCTCTCCCCAGCTGTTACCTGGTGGAGGACTGGTGGGCCAAAATCATGCTAGTCAGCATGCTCAAAGTGCAACAGTATGGACAGACAGAGTCAGTGATCATGCCCTGACCCTGCTTTTTTTCTCCTGGTGCAGTTGCATTCAATGTTACCACGTGTACTCACACAGTTGTGGTGATGCTTCCCCAGGAATAAGTGTTCAAGGGAGGTGGGGTCAGAGGCAGTGCCAGACTGATGCATGAGAATCTGTTATTCAGCTTCACATCATATTTCTTTTGTAATTGTACTAAAAACTTTTCAGACTGAAGGTATGGAGAGGTACAGACATGGTTTTTCACAGCTGCACCTCCAAATATTCAAGAGGCATCCTGGGCACACTGCTCTGAACTACATTCCCTAAGGAAAACTATTACTAATCTGTTTACTCCCACATATGCTGCTAACACTCCTTGAAGAAAGTTCTGTTCTTGCTCTCAAGGCTTTTTTTTTTTTTTCCCCATGCAGTTTGGGGTATCAGAGAGGAGATCCCTCTTGGATCAGTATTAACCACATAATCACCATAATAGTGCATTGTAATTATCTCTTGATCTTTAATCTTTGTATTTCAGATGAAGTTATCAATATTTCATTACACAGGTCTTAAAAATACCTTTTGGGGCAAGCCAGGATTTAAATTATATTGGTTTCCATGAGACATTTGCAAAGACATATAATTGCAGGGGAAATCAGCCCTATAGAGTGGTACAGGACCAGCCCTAAATAAACCAAGGCAGTCTGGTCTGTGCACAGCCTCATCTGCCCTGTACAGTCTGAGATGGTGTAACTGCATGCCCATGCAGGGGGTAGCCTGCATCTCTCAAAGTGCTGTTTCTCAAAGTAATGGCCAAACCCTGCTTCCCTCATTTTACTGCATGGCTGCCACTCCAGCATGCAATAAATATGCATGCGTGCAGAGAGAGGAGCATCAGGGAATGCAATGTCATGCAAGTGAGCTGCCAAGCCCACCACACCTCTGAGGCTTATTGGAGTGCATTGCCCAAGTATAAGACTGAAGGTGCCTTTCCTGCAGCATTAAGTCCTCTACATTTAATGGCAAACCATCCAGCAAACTGTCTTTTTTCTTGTTGCACGCTTGTTTGCAGCAATTTTCAAGATCTTGTGACAAAGGGCTGTCATTGCTGTCACTTTTGTTTCTCTTTTGATTTTCACCTCTCAGTCAAAAAAATGGTGTTGCTATACTCATTTCCACTTCCTGGGAAGGTACCATAACTTTGCCACAAATAAATGAACTTGGCATATACTGCATCAATACAGGAGGAGGGTGGGGCCTCAGAAAGCAGGTCTATATTAGGGTGGCTAGGCAAGATAGGTCTAATTTGTATCCTCTGGAGCAAGAAAGATCCTGTGTTGTGGTTTTTCATTTATTTATCCTACAAATTCATATGCATTATGAGAAAATAGAGTTTATATCAAATATTTGTTACCATTTTTAATATGAAAATACTAATGAGCCCACTTTGTCATCTGTAGCACACAGTGAGTGAAGAGAGTGAGCTTTCTCATTACACTGATCACTAGGGTGTAAAGGGCTCAAAAGAGATTACAGGGCTGCCTTGCCTTACTGGGCACAAGCAGAACCTTATTGGTGTGAGCTGCAGGAGCATTTGGACCTTAAATTAAATCAGGAATGTACTGCATCCATTTCACCAAAGGTCCAGCTGCAGCAGGTAGGCACTCAAACAAAGAAAATACTTTCATTATCATACGATGAAAGTAAAGCTCTGATACCTCTTCACCCCTAGCCATGGGCTGGCAATTGTGGCACTTGGAGAAAACTGATGCAAAGAAAATGAGAACTTGCAGTGACAGAAAAATTTTGCTCATATGGGTAAACATGTAATGTGATGATCACAGAGCAATGAAACAGAGCTAATGGCATGCAGAAATCATGGGAAAAGACACAGAATTCATGAATTATATGATTAGGTGGATAACATGCAAGAGAGACAAAACATTCATTTTCAAAACTGAAGATTTGTGATAAGAGATGTGCATAAGTAGGCAGCCTATTAGGAATGACATTCTACCTGACACAGTTTCAGGGACATCTCTGGGTATCTGCAGGTGGAATTTTCAACATGGATGGACATCCATTCCTACAACCCCAATGTGAATCAGAGCCCTCTCTGCACTCTTCTTTCTTCCTATCTCATCAATAATACAGAATTATTTTAATCTATCTGGGAAGCTCTCTGCTTTTAATCTCAAATAATCTACAGTAGTAAAGATAATCAATATTATTGTTGATTGTGAATAACTTTGAACTATACCAAATTACATTATCCTGTATGATAACCACTACCTACAGAAAGCTCAAGGCTTATTTCTAAATCTTCTCACCTCCAGTGTTTTTTTTTATCACCTTATTTCCAATATCCTAGCTAAAGCTAAGGTAAGAAAATATTCTTTATGTATTTATTCTAGTTTTGCTAAACTTCAGTTTACATAAAGCTTCTAAAGTCATCCTTAATGGAGTAAACAAGTTTCTTAACATGCTTAATATGTCCTGCATGTTTAATATACTGCAGCCTACAACAACATTTAAGATCAAAACAGTCAAAACCACCAGTAGGAGAGATGTCAGAGCTGGACTCCTGGCAGCATTTTAAGGACTTACTCAGAGGTACCGGCTGTGCTTTGTACTCTGATAAAGCAATTTCAAGTAGCCCTGCCCCACTGCCAGCTGCCTCTTAGACAACAGGAGGCTTTGCAGACTGCTGGCTGATTGCCTGGGGGACATTCCTGAAGGTGCCTTGCTTTGGTAGGCAGGTGCTTATGTCTAGGGTCCCTTGGGCTCCCAAGGGCCTGCTGCAATGCTCAGGCTAACATCTTTACCACTGTACTTGCAGTTTTGAGAATTGCTACCACATTCAGTGCTTTGCTCTTTCCAAACATAACTGTGAATGTGTGTTTTTCACACAAACACACTGTAATAATCAAGCCCAGGAAATGTAGCACAAAGTGTTTGTGCTGACATTTTGCTGTTTCAGCAATGCATGAAAATGGTATTTCATAGAATCACAGAATGGTAGGGGTTGTGAGGGACTGATGATTATAATCTAGTCCAATCCCCTTGCCAAAGCAGGATCACTTAGGGCAGGCCACAGAGGAACACATTCAGATGTGTTTTGAAAGTCTCTAGAGAAGGAGACACTCAACCTCTCTGGACAGTAAAGAAGTTTTTCCTGATGTTTCTTGATTTATGAAATTTGTCTTTGTAGTCTGAACCAAGATTATGCTGAGCAATATCTGGGGTCACTAGTCATGACAGTGATCCTCATTGCCTTCTCTTTCAATATGAACGTGCATATTGTAAGAGGCAAGGTACACTCTGCACAACCTGCTTTGTATTTAGTGTCTTTTCATATATTCCTACACTGCAGTGTCTGTGTTATCTGTGTTAGTTAGTAACACATGGCAATGATTGGATCTTCTGGCCTGAACTACTGACTCTGAGGGTCCATTGATCACACTACATCGTGATGCCTTTACGTTATAAGAGGCAGAGGCTTGAAGATATTGGCAGTGGGAGTGCATCTTATTGCTTAGTTTCATCTGAAACTGGTGTCAGAAGATTTATTTTGAAAGCGCATGCCTGATGTGGATTAAAATATTTAGGAGGACATATGTGTAGATTTAGGCTAAAGCCAACCTGGAAACCAGGTCTGGATCTAACTGGATCTAACTGGAACTTAGGTCCATCTCCACTTTAAGAGCTGAGAAGCCTGGAGCAAGAAGGCAGCAATCAGAAACTGTCTCACTGGTGTTTTTAGAGTACGTGTGAAATTTACTGAAATGTACTGAAAAAATAGTTGTCAGAGCCTTTTCAATAATTTTAGCAACAAATACCATCTCTTCTTATTTGTGGGCCTCCTAGGCAGACTTGCTACCTGTTTCCTTCAGTGTGAATAACTGGGCTCTGAGTTCAGTTCAACCACTTCACGCAGTTAGCACAAGCCTGTGTTTAGTGGACAAAGAGGTTCAGTCAGAGCAACTTGTACGGCTGCACCATAATTGCAAACATCTAAATCACTCACTCTGAGTTGCTCAAATCTTTGCATTCAAGTGCAAATTTGTATATACTGTTGTATATACATTCAGCTGCACATACTCATTTTTAGGGCTGCTCTCACAGTACTCACAGACAAAATGAACTCTGAGCCATGAAGTTGTTTTGGTGGAAACACAGATGAAATCATCTTTCACCTCTAGGTCACCAGTGCGATTCCATCAGAAAACAGCACTGCTGACTGAAAGTTTTCAGTTGGACACTGAGAGCTTAAGAAACCCCATGATCTCAGCACAGCTGTTAATAGAAAGCAAATATAGCACTAACTCATGTCACTTTTGGCAGCCACAGCAGAAAGGCCAAACTCCCAAATCAGCATGAGGGTTGCACGGTTCTTTTAGCCCAGAGGTGGCTCCACAGTGCACAGTGCATTGTCCTGGCAGGGTGGAGATTGGAAAAACTTGTGTGGCAACCTGTTGGACTATTGCTGTCTCTGGGTTATGAGGAGGTCACTTTTCATCTGATTCCACAGGCTTTCTATTTGTAGAAAAGGAAAAATATAGGAAAAAGTGATCAAAAGAGACACAGGTAATTTGTGTTGAATTGATTGCATGTATTGAACAAACCAAATTCTGAAATAAGGCTTTGAACCGCCTCATGCTGGATCTGAATCTTATTAATTTCATTCAATCTGTGTTCAAGAAGAAATTCATGATTACCTGACTGGGAAATGTGTTTCTGTGGGGAGCTAAGGTCTTGCAAAAGTCTCCAGAGTTTGGACCCTTGATAGTAAAGTGTGTCTTCACATCTCACTGATAAGGTGAATGCCTGAGGCATTCTCTCATTCATTCTGCTGATGTGCAATAAAATGCTCCTCTTTGGACTAATCCATACACATTCTTCCACTTGAAAATCAGGACAAAAAAAGTTAAATGGCCAATTCTTTGCTTACTGACATTGTGGAGAAGGAGAAGAGAGATTGATTACTTCTGCTGCTCAGAGAAGTGTAAAGATGTAAGGTTACCAACTCATAAAGATGATGCAGGCACAAGGAACATGAGTTTGCAGTTCTGGCCTCTCCAACAGTCTGCACAAGGTGTAGGTGCCAGCAGCTTTCTTCAGCGGGTTGAATGGAAAGGTGAAAGCAAATGTGACAACTTTGCCCTGCCAAGGGAGAGCAAGTAAGGGTTAGAGAGATGCATTATTCGAAAGGGAGTCTGTTTTCCTGTCACGTTCAGATCCGGGCACCTGATTATCTCCAAGTTGACAAAACAAAGGGCACTGGAATGAGGAATAAAGGAATCGGCAACAAAGCTGGGGAGAAGGACTGGAAGATCCAAATCTACAGTTAGAGAATAGGATGGGAATCAAGGTCTGTAAGAACTCAAACAAGAATTTTTTGAGTGCCAGAATGAGGAAGGACTGATCTTTTACAGATGTGCAGCTCAAGGCTGACGATACCCTTGGGTAGCTAACATGCAAGCCACTGAATATCTGTGTTTTCATAACATCTGAAAGAAATTTTCAGCACTTATAAGAGCCCTTTCTAAAGCATAGTCACTGAGAGCTAATAGAGAGTAAGCTCACACTGTAGCTTTGACTCGAGACTTGTGTCTTTTCCGCAGAAGTCTGTTTCCATTAAAACCAGTGAAAACTTAATATCTTAATGTTACTTGGGGTTGAAACTGGCCAATTAGTTCAAAGGTCTGTAGAGACACACATGCACATAAAACAATGCACAGACTAAAACTTATTTCTAAAGAAAATGAGATAAAAAAACCTTCAGGATGTGAAAATGAAAAACGTAAGTCATGAATCACCAAGGTCTTTGGTTTCCCTGTTGTAATGCATTGACCGTGCCCTGAGCCATACCAGCTTTTTGGTTTTTTCATTCCTTGACTCTGCAGCCTTCACTCAACCAGCAATTCCTATCATGTGGCTAATGATGTGCAGATGAGTTTAGGCTTTATACCTTAAAAGAAGGTCATTTACATCTTAAGAGAGGGAGAGACTTTTTCTATGTGTTAAGAGTGAAGAGGATGCTTAATGGCTAACCTGTTTGATCAATGTGAGTTGTACTATGAGCACATTGTTTGGTGGAAGGAATGCTGCAAACAACTCCTGATTGGGCTTTAATGTGGGTTAAGCCCTCTGTTAGAGGGAGGGTTTGGTATTCATGGCTCAGCCTGTAATGAATGTGCTTGTCTGATGATGTCCTTGTTGAAGACCAATTCAGAAGATGAATAACTTTTGTTAAAGGGAATGGCATTGTAATTGTTTCCTGAGGAAAAGTGTTTGTGTGGGTGGTGGAAAGGGTGGAGGTGATGATCTCAAATAGGGCAAGTAAATGGTAGCTCTGCTCTGTTGTCCAGTCCAACAGGCTTGCAATGACGTTAAGAAAATGATTGGGTTGGCTCCTGTTCTAAAGCTTCCCAACATTTAAAGACTATATATTAATGTAAGTAGGTATTCTTCAAATGTGGTGATTTGCCTCCAGTGCTCAGCCCCCCTGCAGCTGCAGAAAGGTTGAGAGATGGCACGATGAGGGGAAGTGCATGACATCTTAGGACAGCTGATTTAGTAGGGCTCATGCAGCTTTGGTTGTTCATCAACCCAACAGGTATTCAGTGCTCATTGACTCATCTGAGAGAAGAATTAGTAATATGTAGTAAGCAAAACACTAACTCTATGCTGCAGCTGGGTGGGTTTTTCTTTGTGTAGTGCTCTGCAAACACAGGCAACTGGCATGTGTCACTAGTATGCTTGCTTTGTCGGGTTTTGGTGTTGGCTCAGACAGAAGGAGGACTTCTGTCATAGTAGCGACTTCACACATGAATGTGCCTTCCTTTCTTATTAGTACAAGAACTATAGCATTGTTCTTACCTGCTTCTTTCAGCAGAGTCTTCCAACTCAATATTACTTCCTCTGACACCTCCTTCTTTGCATCTTTTTTCTCTCTACCCCACCTAGATAATTTTCAAGCCATATTCATGCCCTGCTAAGATGAAGAAAAGCTGTTCAAGTAGTCTCTATGGGAAGGGTACTGTACATCATGAAATAGTTACCTTATGCAATACTGGGTTTATGTGGTGGTGGTCGTGGTGTTTTAATTTTCCCATGGGTGACTATGAAGGGAAAATGGAAGATACTTTCCCTGCAATAAGATGTTCCCCTGCTCCCCCATCCTGAGTCGATTTTGTTCATCTTCTTTGTTGTCAGTTACTCTGGGATTGGGTGCTCCTGATAGGAAATCCTTCAAACACTAACACAGGCATTTCTGGTGCACAAACTGCCTCTTCAAAACCTGGAGAGGGAGAAACTCACACAGACAAATGAAATTAGGTGGTAACTAGGTCTTTACTGAGGTCTTTTCTCACGTACATTTAAGGAGTTGAATATGAACAAGTGATCTTTTCTAGCAATTCAAGGGAAACTGAAGGTGAATCCAAAGCCCCTTTGTGCTCTGCATGTGGTTCTCATACAAATCACAGGACCACCCGTTATGTTATGCCTTCCTCTGCCTTCTGTAGACATCATGCCTTGGGGCTGCACTGCTGGAAGAACATGCGCCTTCCTCATGCAGGCAGAGCTCTGTCCTTAACTCCTACAGACATGCGTGGATATATATTCTTCCTTCAGACAGGGAAACACATTCCTGGCCTCAGGCACCCAGAGGTACCAAATTGCTGACAGAGTGACTCGGCCCACGTGATATTCAACCAGAAAGCCCCGCTGAGCACAGCACATAGGAGAAAGTGTGCATGATTCCTGTCTATCTTGGCAGTATTTCTTTTGGATTGTTTTCTTCACTCTGACAGTTCAGGAAAAATGCTAGGTAAAGAGGCCTCAAGCAGAGTCCAGCTCATGCAAGGGGTGGTAGCTCTGATAACCATGCTTGCTCTTGCAACTCATACGAAGAAAGCCTGTCTCTACATGTCGTACAGTCATTTCCATTGCAGCCATGGGAGAATAAAACCTCTGTCACATTAGCCTGCTGGTGTTTTATAGGCATCTTACATCAAAGTATGTCAGACAGGTGAACACAAGAGCAATGCTGTGTGGTAGGACTAAGAAAGTTTGAAGATATTTTGAGGAAATTCTGCAGGAAATAGAAGGTGGAGGTGTTGTGACAGCTCCCGTGAATGCAGTGGAATGGAAAACATTATGCTGCAGGGAGGAGTACACAGCAGTCTGGGCAGGGCAGAGAAGGTATGTCCATACTATGCACTGCTGCTCCAGAGATGCAAGCAGCAGAGCCATCCATGGTGACACTTCAACCATGCTGCTGAGGTCTGTGGAGCAATATATCCTTATGTGGCTGCATTGTTCCAAGCACCCAGGCTGCTGTCTGCATCCAGCATTTCCAGCACTTTGCACTTACACTACAGGCATGCTCTGGAAAAGATAATATCAAGAAGAGTCAGGTGGCTCTGGTGTCCTCAGAAACCTCAACACATCACAATAAAAATAAAAGATGATGGAGTGTTCACCTGTTCATCCTCTTATCTCAAGTGATAACAGCATTTTCATAATATGCTTGTAGCTCCAGGCTGCTGTCTAAATCCATCCTTCCTCTCCTTCACTCCTCTCTAACTTTTAAGTATGCCCATGTCTGAGATTACTTTAGGTGAATGTGACAATGACTCTCTGGCACCTTGTTAACCAATGAAAGCCTACAGTAGCACCCAGTATAGGTTTGGAAAGGAGTGGAAGCATATCTGGAAAAAAATTCCCTAGGCAGTCTCCATCCAGATGAAGGCTCAGAAGAAGCAAGAGGAAGGTCTGCTTCATACAGTGCTTTGGTAAATTGCATGACACTGCCACGCATTTTTTGGACTCATGTCGTACACAAGTCCAAAAAAACAGGTGGAGAAAGATAAGAGGAAAGGATGATGAGGGAAACCCAAATACAAAGAAATTTCTTCGGGTTCTGGAAATTCCAGAGCCCCAAGCTGAGTTTGAGAGAATATACACAAGAAAGAATCTCTGCTTCTCTTGCTCTTACCTAGGTATCTGCAACTGCAGTGTAAGATGTTGGCTGAATGAACATTTGGCTATTCTTCTATTACATTTTTATGTAAATACAGATGCCTTTGAATGGTAAAATCATCAAAAAGAAGGTGACAGCCTAAATATAGTGGGTTGTTTCTAGTTTCCTAAGGTGTTGAGAATTTCAGCCAGAGGAGGGAGAGAAGCTGAGCTTTACTTTGCCTGCATATGTAATTGCTGGGTGTAGTAACCTAGTGTAAAGAACCAGTGCAGGAGTTTAAAAGGATTAGCAACCCTAAATGGAACTTACAGTGAATCATAAAATGTTGAAAACTTTGTACAGTCTTAACAGAACAGCACATCTCAGGCTCTCCTGAAGAAAACCTCCTGGCTTGCCTGAGAACAGAACTTGAAAGTTCCTCTATGCTTAACAAACAGGTCTACTCATAATGTGCCATCTTGCTTGTTCAGAGAGCATTGGAAACAGGGAGTGGTAGACACTGAAGTCATTGGGGTGAAATAGTTTACCTGGTATTCATGTGGGGCTGATTCTGAAGTCACTCCTCTTTCCACAAGTATCCAGGCAAGGGGTGAGCCGTGGTCCAACTTCAAGTGGTCTGGCAGCTTGCATCAGTGGACTTTTGTGACCCTGATAAATGTGGCAGGGCTGTCAGGCTTGCATCCAGGGCCCTGGGAAAGCCACCATCACATGACTGAAGCACTCTCAGACCCTCCTCTCAGAAATACCGAAGCAACATATGTAGAGGGATTGGGACATTCATGATCTATACTACATACTAATCTTGAAATTGGCCTTGGTTTAACAGAGGTTTGACACGACAAGAAGGACTAAATCCAGAAAAGCATGTTTAGAAATGTAACTGCACCATCTTGTTCAAAGTGGTAATCTGTTAATTTCAGAGGGGAGCCATGCCTCAAGATATTCAGCTTTCTGAACTGAGGACTGATGTTAGACTGGGTATGTAGTGTTAGGCTCCCCATCTGCTGTGCTCTCTGCTGCCTCTGAAGAGTAGATAGGGAAATCATCAATTGAAAGGAAGAAAGAAAGAAAGAAGAGTTTAAAATGAAGGCACAGAGCAAGAAGCTGCCTTATTGCTGCTATGCTGTTTGTAATATCTAAGTAATACCATCACTACTTGCAGAAAAGCAATAGGCCAGTGCACTGTATTATCACCCCATAGATGTGGGAGCTGCATCATCAGCTGTCAGAGCAGAATCCTTTTATGGTGTCTCTGAGATCACAGGCTCTTCAATGCTCCCTCTGGTTGTTTCCAGGGTCTGAATAAGTAGCCCTAATACATCCTTAGGTGAAGTGCAGAGATGGAGGAAAGGGGGTGATACGGTGAGAAGAAAAAAAAATCATAACCAGCTCTGAAGCCTGCCTCTTGCCTCAAAGAGAAGACCAGTTATCCAAGATAAGTGGGAGAACATCCTCAGGAGCCTGGAGAAGAGGTCACAGCAGCTTACAGCTGGAGCCTGAGTCATCTCAGAAGAAATTCCTTCATCTGTTAGTTGTATTATCTGTAAATGAGGTAGCTCGTGCAAGGCTTGTACTACATGCCAGGGGTTGTGGTAATCAGCTGTGGGGCACATCTCATACTGCATTTAAAGACTCATTTTAACAATAATGTGTCTCATTACAATAGTTGGCATAATCTGTGTTTTGTAAGACATTTTCTGTGATATAGTCATAATATATTTACCAGAAGGGAGAACATACTTTGTGTAGCTTTTCTTTTGCACTATGGTAGTGGTTCTGACACTTAGTATTTAAATCCATTTTGTAAGCATCAACATTCTCAGTGACTAATTTCTTTGCAGCCCATAGAAGAGACAGGCTATAAAGCACCAGGCTGTGGAGGCTGCTAAAATGGAGCTGTGAGAGGAGAGCTCCTTCAGTGAGATTCCTTCAGGGCTTGTACTTGGACATCACAACTGAAGGAAGAGTGGAATGCTTAATTTGTGCTCTCCAGACTAGGTATTCTGAAGTCTAACCCCATTTCGTGGAACTTCTCAGAGACCAGCTTCTTAATCTTTAGAAGAAACTTTATAAAAATGTTAAGGTCTTTTGACTAAAGGCCCTGGAGGTACAAGGTGCTATTATGCTTCCATGTAGTTATAGAGTTTTAATTGAAGATATTTAACTGCAAAGGCTGTAAAACAATTGAAATTATATTTGACCTCCTCTTTGGATAAATGCTTTTAGACAGATTAATAAGGTAGATAATGCCTAAATACTCTGTGCTTTTCCTGAGGTTTTCTCCAATAAACTTAATGGGGTTTTCACAATGTAGCCAGATTGGCAGCTATAAGAAATTCTAGTAATTACACCCTGCAAATACCTTGTACTTCTTTCCAACTGGGTATCTCTAGGATCAAAGTAAACATGATAAAAACTCTCTGTAAATTACATTCTCTGGAATTACGTACACAGAATAAGGCCTGGAAGAAAAAAAAAAAACACCAACCACAAACAAAAACCCCCAACAACAATCAAAGAATAAGTGGTTTCCCCAGTAAATCAAAGCCAAGACAGAGTGTTACTGACAAACCCCTGCATGTTCATGTTTATGGATTATTTACTCAGTCACAGGTGCAGAAATTCATGTGGTCTCCCAACTTAAGAATTAATAATAGGCCAATGAAAGAGGCTGGTTAATTTACTATAGATACTAATCTGAACTTTACTTGAACCTACTTGTTCAAGTAATCTATCCAACAATCTCCAGGAGAAAAAACTTTTTTTCATGTAGAGCCAGCTAACAAAAATGTAAGCTAACCTCTTACAAAGATGGGTATGGAGAATAAGTTTTCCCTGTGGGCAATTTTGTGTGGGCATGTGTGAAGGAGCAAGCAGGCACCAAAACTGTGTTTCTTTATTCGGGAAGTTCCTTGTTCAGTCTCCCCATGTGATGAGAAAGGCAGCTGGAAATGCCTAGTCACAAGCATCTCCCAGAGCAAAAGGGGATGCTGAAGTGCCTCTTTGCTCCTGGTCAATGTTCTCCTGCTTGTGCACTTCAGCTTATCTTGAGTTAGACAGTAATTGAGTAGGAATTTATGCT
Source organism: Indicator indicator (assembly GCF_027791375.1). Lineage (NCBI taxonomy): Eukaryota > Metazoa > Chordata > Aves > Piciformes > Indicatoridae > Indicator > Indicator indicator. Next base: position 27,798,648 of record NC_072011.1, read on the forward strand.
TAGACCATCTGTGCCTTGCTCAGTCTCACCGAGCTACCTTTCAGTGGATCTGACAGTTCCCCAGTGATTTAGAGACACCTCCCTGTTAAGAGGACAAACCACACTAGAAGTGCTGGGAGTGGCCAAGGTCAGGAGATGGTCCTTGTGCCCCAAACTTTCCTTCATTACTGGTTGCAGTGCTCCTCGTGGAGCAGCAGGTAAAGCAAGGAGGTATTTCTGGGACTTGCCCAATTTTATGCAGGAGATGTGGCCAAGCCTGTGTCAGACCAGACTTCCAGTCCTGACTGTCTACCATGGAAACATTATTCCTTTGCTATACAAATAATAAACTGAGCTCTTGCAGTGTAGTCCTGTAGGTTATAGGTGAAACTCCCTTTGATGGCAATGAGACTCACAAGGCAGGGTTAGAACCACCTACTTTGAGAACAGTTTGTAAATGATGTGACAGATGTCAACCCCTCCCCAGTGTTAAGGGTGGTGGAGTAATTTGCATTCTTAGAATAATTTTGATTAATTTTGCAAAGATCTGTTTAAATAAAATATCAGATATTGTTTTCCTTAAGGTTTGCAGAGGGGTCATGATTATTTTTACTCTTAACTATAAGTCTAAGAATAATCTCTTACTCCATCATCCTTGGCAGGAAGGCAAGCAATATACTGGCTTCACAGGCTAGAGAGTTACCTGTTTATTTTGAAATAAATGTTTATCTGTGCTATTCCTGACAGAGCATCAGCTTTCCTGTTCCACCCTTACCATTTAATGTAGAAGGGTCATGCACTTTTGTCCTAGTTAACTGAAGTCCTGCAGCCATATAAGTTTGTGACATTTTATTTATTTTTTTAGGTCAGATCAGCCTCATGTGACTGTTTCAGTAAATATGCAGCTGACTGAAAGCCACTCATCTTCATGTACAGCAAGCATGTGAGGCAATGGGAGTTGTTCAGTTGTTTGTCCAGTATTTCTTGTGAAGTCATTATTGCTTTTCTGCTACTGTCCACGCTCATAGCCAAACAGTGCCTTGTTCCTGACTTGCAAAATGAAAGGAAACAAAGGACAGCATGGGCAAGAGCATGAGTCTTTCCTCATTCCTCTGGCATGGAGCCACAGCACAGGCTTTCTGCTGTTTCATGGTTATGTGCAAAGAAGGCAGGAGTCAGCTGGCCCTGTCACAGGATCTAGGGATCTATTTCCAAGGTGCCTCCCCAAACTCACAGGTTCACCGTCACCTTTTTCTGGTGGATGTAGCAATAGTAACATCCCAAGGTGCCACATCACTCCACATTCTATGTGAGGGATGTTCCCATGAAACAAAGGAATAGATCTCCCCTTTCTGGCACCATGCACTCTCACAATGCTCACAGCTTGCAGGCTGTATAACTGCATTTAACTGTGTTTATGCCTCTTGCATCATGCAGCTTCCAAGCCTCTGCTAGCCTCTGCTAGCCTCTGCTGCAAGAACTTCAATTATTTGATAAAATCATGGAAGAGCTTGTACAAAAAGGTACATTCTTGAGCATATGACAAATGGTCCAGGAAGGAGAAATTTGGTTAGATTATTTTGATTATTTGTAAATTATGCTGCCCTTACATTGGTTAACAGGAATTATCTAAACATTTCTTCTTTTGCCTTTTCCTGCTGAGGATTTTCTCCCTCTGCTCTAGTAAGTCACTGCTGAACTCAGTGCCACTTGTCAAGCACATCATTGTTTATGAGCATTGCTCCAGCACAATAGTTTTCTGCCTTTCTCTTACCTTGCTTCTGTGTCTTCTTGCTGGCACATCAGTATGTGAGTGACAGTTTTGCTCTCCTGTCTGTTGAGAGTGGTGATAAGCTGCTCTGTGGAACTCTATACAAGCAAGGGGCTGGGCCCTAGGTCATTTCACTCCACAGGAGAGCCAGACAAGGAATGTTCTACTGGCAAAGGAGCAAGAGTGCGGAATTTTTCCCTCTTTCTGCTTGGGATGGCATTAGAAGCTCCCCAGGGATCTTCCCTTCCTGGAACAAGGCAGAAGCCTGTTGGCTGGGGCGTTAGATGGGGATGCAGGGGACACATGCACAAATCATATGGATAGGTGATTCAGTCATGGGCAGGAGTTTGGATTTCCCACATCTAAGGCAAGTGTCCTAGACACTGAATCTCTTCTGCAGTGGACAAATTTTGTTTAGATGTATCCTTGTTGAGTATGACCCTATTGGAGATATCCCACTTTGGTGACTCCTTAAACAAACCTTAGTGATGTCCTTGATTGGTACTTTATGCTCTCTCTCAGCTTTTCACCAAATACCTTTGCCCATCTAAGCAGTTTCATCCTATTACCAGCATGTAGGTGGTTACCTAAGGCATCACAACTAGGTTCTTCACAGCACTTCGCTCTTGACCAGAGTGCCACACTGAGCGCCACTGATCCTCCTCTCTGCTGGTAATGGCCAGGCAGTGTGCCCTGTGCAGCTCTCTTTGCTTTCAACAAATATTGCATGACTCAGAGCATAAGACATTATGGTAAATTTGGGGCATTTGAGGTTTGCACCACTAACCTTTGCAGTAGGTTTTTGTGCTAGCCCCTGAACATCATTCAGTTCCTGACTGCAGCTTAGCACACAAGAGTCGGATCTCATATGGCCCATGAGCAACGGGAGTTAGTGGCTCTGTGGTCCCATGGTCTGTCATCTTATCACATCTTTTGTTGTCTTTCCTATTCAGCTCTCTTGAGTAAAAGGCAGCAAAAAGTTACTTCCTTCTCAAAAGTAATATACAAAGCAAAAAGAAATGTTTAACTAGTTAAAGTGCAGAGTTTTCTTGGTTTTCTTTTCCTTTTGTAATATATAGAACTTTAACAAATCCCTGCTCTAACTGTGACTGAATTTCAGCTGTATGCAGTAGGTCAATTGCTTCTTTGCCTGGACCCAAATATTGGTGGTGAATAGAGTGAAATCCAGTCAGCAGCTGGTCACAAATGGTGTTCCCCAGGGCTCAGTACTATTGCCAGTTCTCTTTAATATATTTATCAATGATCCTCAATGAGTTTGCAGATGACACTAAATTGGGTGGGAGTTGATCTGCTTGAGAGTAGAAAGGCTCTTCAAAGGGATCCGGACAGGATGGATTGATGGGCTGAGGTCAGTTTTATGAGGTTTAACAAGGCCAAAAGCCAGGTCCTGCACTTCAGTTACAACAACCCCTTGCAACACTACAGGCTTGAGGAAGAGTGGCTGGAAAGTGGCCTGGCAGAAAAGGACCTGAGAGTACTGGTTGACAGATGGCTGAACATGAGCCAGCAGTGTGCCCAGGTGGCCAAGAAGGCCAACAGCATCCTGGCCTGTATCAGCAATAATGTGGCAAACAAGACAATGGAAGTGATTTTGCCCTGTGCCCTGTTATTTGGCACTGGTGAGGCTGCACCTCAAATACTGTGTTCAGTTTTGGGCCCCTCAAGACAAGAAGGACATTGAGTTGCTGAAGCATGGCTACAGTCAGCATGGCTTCACCAAGGGCAAATCCTGCCTGACAAACCTGGTGGCCTTCTATGAACAAGTGACAACATTAATAGATGAGGGGAGAGCAACTGATGTCATTTACCTTGACCTGAGCAAAGCCTTCAACACTGTCCCACACCACATCCTGGTCTCCAAACTGCTGACACATGGGTTTGATGGGTGGACCACTGGATGGATAAAGAACTGGCTTGATGGCCACACCCAAAGAGTGGCTGTCAATGGCTCCATGTCCCAGTGGAGGCCAGTGATAAGTGGAGTCCCTCAGGGATCAGTCCTGGGACCAGTCTTGTTCAACATCTTTGTTGGTGACATGGACAGAGGCATTGAGTGCACCCTCAGCAAGTCTGCTGATGACACCAAGCTGTGTGGTGCAGCAGACAGGCTGGAGGGAAGGGATGGCATCCAGAGGGACCTTGACAGGCTGGAGAGGTGGGCACAAGCCAACCTCATGAGGTTCAACAAGACCAAGGGCAGGGTCCTGGATCTGGGTCGAGGCAATCCCAAGCACAAATACAGGCTGGGCAGTGGCTGGAAATCAGCCCTGAGGAGAGGAACTTGGGGGTGCTGGTGGACAAGAAGCTCAACATGAGCTGTCAGTGTGCACTTGCAGCCCAGAAAGCCAACCAGATCCTGGGCTGCATCAAGAGAAGTGTGGCCAGCAGGTCAAGGGAGATGATTCTCCCCCTCTGCTCAGCTCTGGTGAGACCCCACCTGGAGTACTGCGTCCAGTTCTGGAGCCCCTATTACAAGAGGGATATGGAGGTGCTGGAATGTGTCCAGAGAAGAACCACCAGGATGATCAGAGGGCTGGAGCACCTCTCCTATGAGGACAGACTGAAAGAGTTGGGGCTGTTCAGTCTGGAGAAGAGAAGGCTCTGAGGTGACCTTATTGTGTCCTTCCAGTATCTGAAGGGGGCCTACAAGAAAGCTGGGGAGGGACTTTTTAGGATCTCAGGTAGTGATAGGACTAGGGGGAATGGAATAAAGCTGGAAGTGGGGAGATTCAGGCTGGACATGAGGAAGAAGTTCTTCCCCATGAGAGTGGTGAGAGCCTGGAATGGGTTGTGCAGGGAGGTGGTTGAGGCCCCATCCCTGGAGGTGTTTAAGGCCAGGCTGGATGAGGCTCTGTCCAGCCTGATCTAGTGTGAGGTGTCCCTGCCCATGGCAGGGGGGTTGGAAGTAGATGATCCTTGTGGTCCCTTCCAACCCTGACTGATTCTACGATTGTATGTCCAGAGAAGGGCAACAAAGCTGGTGAGGTGTCTGGAGAACAAGTCTTATGAGGGGCATCTGAGGGAACCGGGGTTGTTTAGTCTTGAGAAAAGAAGGGGAGACCTTGTTGCTCTCTGCAAGTACCTGAAAGGAGGCTGTATTGAGATGAGTGTCTGTCTCTTCTCCCCTCAAGAATGAGAGGAAATGGCCTCAAATTGTGCCAGGGGAGGTTTAGATTGCATATTAGGAAAAATTTCTTTACTGAAATGAATGTCACATGTTGGAACATGTTGGCCAGGGATATGGTGGTGTCACCATCCATGGAGATGTTAAAAAATGTGTAGATGTGGCACTTCAGGACATGATTTAATGGCCATGGAGTTAGGTTGATGGTTGAATTCAGTGATCTCAGAGGTCTGTTCCAACTGAAAAAATTCTACAAGTCTATTCTAGAAACAATTGCCTATATCATATATATTGTCTGTACTAGCTTTAACTGCTGTCATCATCTAAAATTATACTTTAAAGTACAGCTAAAAAGTGCTTGATAGCCTAGATCCTGCCTCTGAAAAGTAAATTGCATATGAGCACTCATACTATGTCTCAAAAACTCATTCAACTGCAATCTTAGTCAGCTTTAATCCGGCTTGAATTGGCTTTGGCTATTTTGTTTCCCTGTTCTATTTGTCTCTGAGGTCTTTTTTATGCTGTAAAATGTAATGACATATTTTGTTATGATTATTAGTTTTGGCTTAAGTACTGACAGCTATACAACCTGAGAAGGTTATAAATTATTGGACAAAGGAAAAAAAACATTTAACCATCCTTCTAATGAATGTCCTCCATATAAATTCCTTTTGAGCAATAAAGAGCCAGCTACAGTAAAAAGAGGCATAGGTTAATATATGCAGTAAGATGATGTGGGGACACACTTCAGCACAGAGTAGAAATGAGGTGTATATTGGAAGCAACAGGACATGTTTTAGGGACATAGTTTAGGGGAAGTGGCTTAGCAGTGATGGTGGGATTGTGAGCTACAGGCAAACAGTTGGACTCGATGACCCTAAAGGTCTCAACCAATCTCAACAGTTCTATGATTCTATGATACTTACCTCTACAGATATTTAACAGATAAAATTATAATGAAAGGCAATAGACATACCAGATGCTTAAAACCAGTAATTTCATTCCTGATGCGCTCCTCAGTAAGTTTCCAAAGAATTGTGGCTTGTATTTCTGTGAAATTCAGCTTGCTAATGTCATGCAGGAAGTTGGAAAAGAAGGAAAGATTAAAATCAGAGTTCATCCAAAAATGATTCTCCTTCCCACCCCCCACACCACACAGCAACATGAGATATCAGTGGCAGAAGGTCATGCAGATAATTGCAATAATACTGTCTGTTGTGTTTTGTGAACTTGGTTCCTCTCAGAGGGAGGGTGATAAAGAAGATCTTGTCAAAATTCCATTCATGGAAAACTTTGATATTGCTAAATTTGGAATCAAGGTAGTAAACTCTAGAATTTTGCAGAGAAAATATGTTCTGAAACATAAATTTGTCCAAAGTGAACTGTTACTCCCTGGCTGAATTCTGCATGTTGTTTGGGGTTTTCTCCCATTAAAAAAATCAGCTGGGAACCTCTAACTGAACTCCCTGGCCTGAGCAAGTTTCTGGGCTCCCTAAAATGCAGCTGTGTGTCTGAAAGTCCTGAATGAGACATTTCTGTGGTGAGGTCACCTTGAAACCAGGTACTCTGGAAGCACAGTTTCTCCACCAGGATGCCCTGTGGACAAGCAGCAGACCTATCTAAGCAGAATTTTGCCAACAGAAGTTCCTCCAACCTGAGCAACTACTACAAAATCTGTTTAGTTTTCATTAGTCAGATTGGAAAATTCCTTCTCAGATATATTTTGGATCTTTCTGTAACTTCTGCTCAGTCCATGGAGTTCAATTCACATGGCCAGGGTTTAGCTGTCCTTTGGCTTCTTGATGTCCTTTTTCAGTGGGTCATGCCTCTCTCATGCATTATGCCCTACACATTCCACCTCCATGCTGGAAATAGGGATTCACAACACGGGCCACTTCTTTTTGGCAGGTTTGGCTGCCAATGTCTGGATAATAACAGTAGAGCTCACAGCAAAAGTGTTTGGTACCTACATTCACATCCCACTAGCAAAATGGTCTTCTATATTTCTCTCTCAATATTTGCAGTCCACTGTATGTAGTGTTAATGGTTCACATGGGAAAGATTAGTCTGCAATCTGTGGCACAGCTACTAAGGACATCATGGATCCAGTTATAAATATTTACATGCTGGTCAATAATATTTCTGAAGACCACTCCCAGTTAACAATAGCTAGTGAATTTGAGGCAGACAGACATGGTGTCAGCAGCCTCAATCCTCTAGAGAAACTTGTGTGCTTTAGCAGCTATGGCGTAGCTTACAACACAGTATGTTTGCTTTCAGTTAAAGATCTCTCATTAAACATGGGCACCTCTTAGTCTAGGCATATCCTGTGGAAATAGAGATTTGAAGGTTTGCTTATTAGAGGAGGACAAACTCTATACATATTCCCCAGCCAAATGAATGCTGGCTTTCAGTGGTAAAAATATAGATAAACACATTTACCATCAAAATGTGAGGCTCAAAATGCAGAGATGTTCCTTGTTGATATATAGAACCTCCTATTTGGCATTATCTGAGAAATTGAGGCTCAGGATGTGTATGTTATTGTGGTTACTTCAGTGAATGTTTGAGAGGGCTTAAAACCCGTTAGTTCCTTTGAACAGATGAAATTCAGTGTTAGTAGAACTGGTAATTCCTGCTTCTACCAAGAAGTCAACGGTTCCTTATCCATTCATTCTCAAGATCTATACCAAGCACTTTCACTCTCAAGATCTACACCAACCACCCCCTAATATTTTTGTGCTTCAGAACACTGTGCCTTAACGTGTCTTTCTTGAAATGCCAATAAACCAAAGAATATTTGTACTAATTACCTTTTTTTTTTCCCCTCAATCAACTAGCAAGGTATCACCGTAATTGAAAAATGATACAGTGCTTCTTGGATTAGGGCCCAGATGTTTTCTGTGATGGTAAATCAATTGAAATGCATCAATGCTAAAATTGCAGTGGGAAACATCCCTAAATTATTTGTGTGATGCTGAAGCATATTCTCATAAATTGACCCAATTGGCTGTGATTTTGACAACTCTGTTTTAAAGGCCAGAATCAAAAAGTTGCACTAGATGGAAGGCAGGAACCCCAAAGTCAGTTTTTTTGTACATATTCGACAAACAGGTAGGCAAAGATTTCTAGATGTGTATTAAAACAGAGGAGTGTTGTTTTCTTTTAAAAAGCATTCCTGTTCAAACAGTGACATGAAATGCAGCGAGTTACACTAGTTGTCCCAGCCAGCTTTTATTAATGATCTACATTTAACTTCTGTCCATATATGTTCATATTTGTTGGACCACCATAAGCCACTTAAAAATTTGTTTAAAGTCCCATGACATTCAGAAAGACCTAGGCCAGGTCCTGAAATTGCAGAAGAGAATAAAAAACGGTGTTTCATCTCTGCCAGCCAAGAGGCAATGGCTTGACCCCAACATATGATGTCCAGACTCTCAGAGTCTGTATGGGTAAGCCCCAGGAGTAATGATAAAAGGAGAGGGGTGGTGCTAGGCCATGAGGCACCATCTTGGAGAGCAGAATATGGGCATCTAGGAACAGAGTGCTGCCCCCCCACCCCTTGTCAGATGATGGGGTGCTCACATGCTGCCTTTCTGCAGAAGGTGTGAGTGGTGCAGCTCAAAGCAGGTCTCCCTGGGGCTGTTCTGCCTGCATCTGTCTTGCAAAGGCAAAATCCCCACGAGCATTTACACTCTCCTCCTGGTCCCTGCAGCTCTGTACAATTAGCCCTCACCCTCCTCCTTCAACAAAGGCTGTATTTACCCCTACTGCTCCCATCTGGCCTTCAGCAATTAATCTCTGTGCTTCTAACTGTAGCACACTGTGTGATAATTCGATATGTTAATCCCATGTGTCAGCGAGCCACTTCAAGGCTTCAAGGTTCCCTGTTTCTGCCACTTCAAGGCTTCAAGGTTCCCTGTTTCTGCTTTGGAATAACCCCTGAGTTTTTCACTAATACATATAAAGAAACAATTACATTCTCTGGCTCTCAGACAGGAAAGGCTTAAGTTTGCTTGCTTCTGCGTCTATAGCACTGTGTTCTTAACTAGTTTCAAATTTTTGGAAAAATGGAATTAAGAGGATATAACTACACATTTGAATCCACAAGCAACCCTTCTTCTTTTAAATGCAAATCTCTAGGGCAAAGGCAGCAAAGAATGAAATATATTTACACTATTACAACCTACTTTAGGAGCAGCAGAGCTAATGAAGCCTAGTTTTATCCTATCTGCACCCAGCTGATGATTCTGATGAATCTTTCCAGAACATGTGTGAGACCATTACAGCCTTTGGTGATGTTTAAGCTTATCCAGCAAAACTAAATGTTGCTGGAGGGCAGGATGGATGACAGACAGAAGGAGACGCAGCAAAATTAATGACATCCTTTTCTCATGAAAGCGAGCTGGCACCCTTCTGACTAGACTCAGCAAATTCAGTCACCTTGCATTATCAAACCTGGGTTCTGCTCCTTTTCCCCCTTTTTTTTTCCACTTAATGGGGTTGCAGTGAGGATGAGGGGAGGTTGGAACATGGTCTGTTCTGGTTGTGGGGGCTGGAGAGATCTCAGATGGATAAACCAGTATGATCTGAAATAGCACTGTGTTTTCCTGGCACTGATGGGAAGAGCTTGTTGCTGCTCTTGGCACAAGTCCCACACAGGCAACGCCTCAGTCTCCTGCTGACTCACAGAAGATGAAAAGAGCATGGTGGTGCTGACCCACCCCATGAGCACAAGCTTCAAACAAGGAGGGGAGGAAGAGGATCCTGAATGCATACAGAGACCAGTTTGTACTCGGTCCTTGCAATCACTGCCTCCAGATATACAGCCTGACGGGGATGTAGCTTGAGCTGCCGCTGGTCCTGGTGTCCTACAACCATGGAGGACCACTGCAGACCCTGGGCACTTTTTCAGCCCCTCAGAAGCTCTTAAATTAGACTTTAACAGCTTTCAGTTTCCTGAGTATCACTGTGGATCTGGAGGGAAATGCACACAAGTGCCTCTCCCAGAACTAAAGCACGATCTCCCAAAACCGACAGCAAGTTGTGGATGTCCTTTGGCTGATTCATGGAGGCTTTAATTCACAACTAATACCCTTCAGGTAGCTGAACCCCAGTGCCCTCAGATTTATGAATGAATGAAAAAATTAGAGGGAAAGGATGAAGCTCAACCAGGCTGCGTTTTTTCTTTTACTTTTACTTTTTTTTTTCCCTTAACATTTTCCTTTCCCTACTTTCAAAATTTTGGCTTAGCTACAATTAATTTTAAAACAAGTTGGAAACATATAAATGCTGAAATGATATTCAATTTCCCTCCTTTTGTTTCCAACTAGATTAGTTAGGTCATGTTCTGCCTGTACTGACAAATGTTTTCAAGTCCCTCAAACTTTCTCTTTTTTCTCTTTTTGACTGACTGAAATATTTCTCACTCGTACTGTTATCTGAATCCAGCTAAGCAATACAACATCTTTCACTTGCCTCAGCTATTCATAAAGACCCAGTTAAAGATCTCTGTGCAACCATCTCTGTGTTTTTGTTTTTAAATTAAGGTTTTCTCCTTAGGGCTATTGCACCATTGTTATTCCTTGGATGGGGAAGAATTGCATACAGGACTACATAAACATGAGAGACTGCAGGAGAAGCCGTGGGCTGAGTAATATGGCCCCAATATGCTCTGTAATATCATAAGGGCAGCATGTTTTCAATTCAGAATGAAAAATAGGTTTCCAAAAGCGTTAAGCTTGGGCCCAAAAGCTGAACTCCAGACAAAATTAAAATTAACAGGGCTCTGAGATTTCCTGCAATCAGCCAATTACTTCAGCTCTTGGGTTTTTTAGCTTAATGCTGAGATTCTGTACTCAGTATATACAAGTGACTCTGCTAATCAAACAAATACAGAACCTGCAAATAAAACAGCAGCATCTCTGTTGTCAGTGTCTAGCTCAATGAATGGAGTCTGTCCACTTCAAATGGCTCTAGGTTTGCTTTCCCAGACTGCCTCCTCCTCAAGGCTTCTCAATCTTAATGCAAAAGCAATAAAGGTCTATTCCTTAAGGCATACTTCTTTCGCATATCATCTCTCCCAACCAAATCACTGCTTCCCTGGTTTTGATTTGAAACCAGCAGTAACTGAGATGGAATATAAGGGCTCCTTAATCCTGGGGAGAAGCTGCATGAGCAGCAGGGATACAGAAAGTTCAGCGGCTCCCCAGACAGCCCCACCAGGAGGCTTCAAAGACCAAGAGTCCACTGACAGAAGAAGAAGCCTCTTTGTGCCTTGGAATCAGCTGGGAAGATTGCTTGGAGGCTTTGTTGGATGAGAAGGCTCAGCTGTCTGTGATGGCAGATAGGAGTTGAGAGAGAAGCTTAGTCAGGGCCACTGAAGCACAAAGATGCAAGCAGGTTTCACGAAACACTATGCTCCCTGTGAGCTCTTTCATGTTAAACTAAGATGGCTGACGAAGCTGAAGAGGAAGACAAAGCAAACTAAGAGCATTTACCCATGCTTCACTGAGCATGTCTAAATTCTCAGGCAAGCACAGCTTTGAGTTCAGTCCCAGCTGAGGCTCTTCCCACCACCTTCTGGAGTTTCACTAAGCTGGCACTGGCACTAGCACCAGACTGGATGCTCTTCTCTGCAGAGGGAACCAGCAAGGACAACTTGAGGCTGCCTAGACCCCAAGCATGCATCCATCCTAAGGCAAATTTTGTACCTCTGCTCTGAATGGCTATGGCGGCATGCAACTCTTGTGAGAGTAGTGCTGACTTCTGCCAAGAGGTAACAATGCCCAGAGGGTGAACACAGACCATGGGCACTATGCAGGCATTACCCATGGGGCAAGGATGGTCAGAAATACTGGTTAATTAGGTTTAATAATCATTGATGAAAACTATGGAGTTTTCTTAAAATTTTTATAAGAAACATAAGTCACCAAGACATTTCTGTCAGAAGGATGGGTTTCTTGTTGTCCAGCATTTGTAAACACTGCTGACAATGCATCACCTGATTTAAGAAGAAAGCCAAGATCAGATGTTTTTGGCATTCTGATTACTATCTAGACTTTTCTGGCTTTCTTGCATGAGAAATTGAAAGCTTGGATCACAACTTCAAGAGACTGGCAAAAAGCCTTAAACCTACAAACATCACTAGATGGGAATGAAGTCATAACTTGTAACAATTCTGAGTATTGCAAGATCTGCCAGTCAACAGCTACAAGAGAACGATGGAAGAAATGGTATGAAAATAAATACTGAGATAAACAAGGACAAAAATATGGTTTCTAGGAGCATGAAAATGTCTGTCTGCTGAGGACTCAGTCCTGACTGACCTTTCTTGCTTGCTTTTTCTCCCGTAGCATGATTTTATTGCTTTTATGGAGTAGATTTCAGGAGTCTGACACTGCCTCATTGGGAAACCAAGAAGATTTATGCTGAGCTTGTTGCAGGCAGCAGTTATTATTTCATTATAGAATACTAAGATTGTAATTTTGTGTGATTACACAGAATGTTTAATGCACATATTAAGCCAGATGCCTTTTATTTCCATTTGTACAGCAGCCTAAATGGAATAACTGTATGATATGCCTGTTTATTTGGCATTGAAGCTCAGATTCAGTGCTTAAGCATCTTACTGAATTGGAGTGTCATGCTGTGCTATAACTGCTCTAATAAGAATCTTGTTAGATACCAAAATTTGGTGATCGATGAAAGATTTTCAGGCTGGTGGGAAATAATACTGCACCAGCATGGTAACCTTACTGAATTTTCTCCACCTGAAGACAGCAACTTTAATGAGGCCTGTAGGTACCATCACAGTTTTCACATGTCAGGTCAGTATACAGACTGATAATGTGAGGGTTATGGGGTGAATTGTACTATTTTGATGGTGCAGTTTACTGTTGCCAACATAAAATTCTTCAGAAAACTTAGGTATCTCCTACTAGTTTAATGAACTTTTTTCCCTCCCTTCATATTATTGAAGATGTATTTTTCCCATTTAAACCAGTTTACTGCAAAAAGTACACACTGAAAATGGGCTATTTAATTCCAAAGCTATAATAAGATATCTGAGATGATGTGGGTTAGGAGAGAGCAGGATTGTATCACTGTGTTACCTTTAGTTGGTTTCACTATCACTGAAAGTCTTGCTATGGCTAATGCTAAGCAGCCACCTGCAAAATACAGAGAGTTATCCACTTACCAGGGACTTTGTGATTTGGTTTATTATCTACCAACTGGTTATTTAGGCTATGAAACACTTCCAGACCTGTAAAATCTTACCTTACCTTGGCAGATCACTTACTCTTCTTGTCCAAGCTATTTTTGCCTCACAGAACAGCTTTGTGTCTGCCAAAGGCTGTTGCTGGCACAGTTGCCTCTGCCTTGCTGTGACCTATGGCACTCACATCCAGCTCTATTTTTCTGGTGGCCTCAAATGAACTAATGGTTGCATGTCACCCTCAAAAGCAGCAGGGGTGCTGGGAAAATACTCAAGATTCCCAAGGCCTTTTTCCCTGTTCTGCGTGGGGAGGGAGAGAGGGAGATGAGGTGCAACCTGTTCTCCAGGACATTCCCACTCTTGTGTTGTCAGGGGATGCCTGCTGGCTTTTCCCTTCTGGGCAAGATCAGGGTAGGGTGATTCAGATGACATTCTTGTTTGGGCAAAGAGTTTTCTTACTTCACCACCACCACTTTCCTCCTTTTGTGTGAAGAGTGGTGTTCAGCCCAGCTGACACTACCTAGTGGTCTCATTGCCAGGGCAAACACCATGCAGTAAGGCTTGTTTCTCTATTAGAGTACAGACTGGCTATAGCAGGATAGGCATCCAGCCTGCCCACCCCAGCTGCTCACATGTCCCTTGCCCTTCAGATGGCCAACTCAGGAAACAGAAGCTGCACATACGCATATGGTAGATGGTACCTAAGGGCATGCACATCGTGAAATTAAAGGAAGATATCAGGATGTCATCTGTGCCCAGAGCTCAGCTTCGCTGTCTGCTCCTGAGCCTGGACTGTAACAGAAATGTGTTTTCTCCTGTGACTTATGGCTTCTCAGTGGTTTCGGATCCCTAAGCTCCTATTATATTATCCAGCGTATATGGCTCTTACCTTGAGGTAATGAAGTTACTGGGTGACTATTTTTGTGATTAGCTTTTGCACTCACTCACAAGCTTTTCATTACTGAATTCCCCACATAATTCTTTAATTCAGTTTGGTTTGACCTTTCAATTAGCAGACAAAGAAAAGAAAGGTGAAATCTGTGTTATGCCACTGTATTCTGACCTTTTCAACTGGGAAAGAGGCCTTGGTAGCAATGACTCAGGCCACATGGGCTGAGCTGGCAGAGTGTGACAGGACAGGAGCATTGATCCTTATGAAGAAGATGGAGTCTCTTATCTTCTCTGTGGAGAAAGCTTTGACACCCCTGCTGCCCAAGCAGTGAAATACACCTCATCCCCAGAGACTCTTTGCATTTTTTTCCCCCAAAAAGCATAGAATTTACACTGAAGGTATTTCTGTCTCTCTCACTTCATTGCCAACATAGGCAGCTCTAGCTGTGCTCTGAAAACATGTGCCCCATAAGCACGGACCCATGCAAACCTGCCATACCAGTCTGAACTGTGGGGAAAGGGACTACAGAAAATATAGGTCCCTGAGACATGGAGAACAAGGAGAGGTTGCTGATGTTATACAATAACCATCCTCAGCTGTTTGGGGACTTAATAGTTGGTTTCCACTGGATGACAACTGGCGTGCTGCTTCAGTGATGTCTTTGGGTGTTTGGGATTCCAACAGAATATTTAATTCTTGTCTGGCCAACCTGTCTGCTTGGAGTATTTGCACTGCAAGGTGCCAGATTAATGATTAGAGAGATTAAAATCTACAGGTGCAGCCTGGGTTGTGCCAGTAAACCTGACTCTGCCTGTGGAACTGAATATGTGTCCAAAAGGCCATGTCTAAGGGTCAAGTGAATCCAGAGGGCCATACCTAAGGGTCCAAGTGCTGGTTGACCCTTAGGTTGTTCAGCACTTGGCTTTTCTGATGAGATTACCAACCACATGACACAGTGCAGGTTGAATGGCTGACCTCAGAATCTGTCCTAAACTGGACTGGTTATCATAGATGCTGATTTAACTTTCACAGATTCTTGATGTAGGGTGATAGGGGAAAAAAAAAAAAGCCAAAAACCAACAAACAAACAGGAAGGACACCAGCAGCAGCAAAAGGAGAATTCAGCTTTTTGTGCAAGTCCTTCATGTGAAAACAAAACAAGCCAAACAGCCTCATTAATCTCGGTTTTATTACTAGAAAGGCCAAGGGTAATTTCCCCCTAAGGGTAAGCTAGCAGACACAGCTTGACCATTGTCACAATCTTTGGCAACAACAGTGGGGAACAAAATGTATAGTCTGTCATGACTACTCAGTGAGGTGAGGATGATTTGCTGGCTGGTTTTGCTGGGATCTTGTTTGCTTTGCACTAGTGATTCACCAGAAAGCAATTGCAATGACTCTGATAATGACACCAGTGGGCACTGATAGGAGCAGGGGAGCTATTATCATGATTCCTAAGATTTTCTGCAATTAGTTATTTAAAGAGGAATGGGCATCATTCACATGGGTACGCTTCATTTCAAGTCAATACGGATTGACATGAATTCCTCCCTTGATACACAAGGACTCTGTGTTGTTAACAAGCTTTTGTATGTGATTTTTTTTCCTATGAAATTAAAACGCAGTAAGTTGCTTTAAATGGGCTTGGGTCAGGTAATGTCAGATCCATTTTAAATAAACAAATCTAGACAATGAAGTTTCATAAAAATCTGTCTTTAAACATGAATAATTTTGGTTTTGAGATGGTATTATTAGGATATAAGCTAATTTCAGTTATTCCATAGTATTCTTATAAATTTTGAGCATCTGAAAAAAGTTTCAGTACATACTACCACTTAATTATTTTTTTAGACAGGTGTAAAATGTATGAATAATGAATTGAAAGAACTGGAAAGACATAGTCTTAAATAGAATATTAACTCTGTTTCTAAAATACTATCCTAGGTCCTCTTGTAAGGAACAGAGAAAATATTCCAACTCCACATGGTGGAAAAGCTTCAATGCAGAGAACTCTCCACAGGACTATTTTCCTTTTGTAGTATATTTTATTATCAACATATGGGCAGGACAGACTGTTGATTATTTCTTCTCCTTTTGGCTCAATTCCACGTACAACTCAGCAAAAGCAGAGCTATACAGACTATTGAGTGGACAATAAATGGCTTTGCATTTGCTGAGTGCTGAATAAAAACGATGAAAGGGTGTTGTGACAAGCTCTCGAGGCCCTTGTTGGCCCATGAAAAAAACATTTCTCCCCTAGCTGCTGCATCTTGCTCCTTCCATGTTGGTTCAGAGGGGAAACACCCTGGGAAGAGACAGTTTAATAATCCTTGACTTGATGTTGAAAAAAGGGTGACTGGAAATTCCTTACAACTACAGGGACCATGTCCTTAAATGTTGCTGGATGCAGGATGCAATTAGACACGACCACAGGAAGATCTAGTTTTGAGATGTTGCAACCCATGGCTGATGCAGGAACATCAGTTGAGGATCTGTGCAGTTGCCTCTCTTGCCTTTGTCTGCTCCCAAGTTCTTCAGTAGAGGCCCAGCTGCAGCTGCAGCTGCACCTGCACTGTGGATGGCAGGCCTGAACCAGGAGCTGCAGAAGGAGTCAGCTGCCTGAGTTAGGGTATTCTGTTCCATGTCTGCAGTGCATGGACAGTAATACCAAATAACAATAATAACTGTAATGGAAACAGTGACAATATCAAAGAAAACCCAAAGGTGAAATGCTCTGATAGTTCTGGGGATGTCCTTGCCCATGGATCTGTTGCCTCACACAAAGGAACAGAGTTTGTACTGGTCTTTCCCATCTCGCCCTCCCCATGGTATCTCCCTGGCAATCACTTCTACACCCTCTGTTTCTAATCTATTAGCAAGGCATGGCATGTGGTGCAGCAGACTGGTGTTTATCTTTGTGTATGTGGCCAAGCTAAGGCATCTACTCTTACTTCTGGGTCCTAAAATGCAGTGAATACTCAATTATGACAGTGTTTGTTCCATTAGCAATACTTTTATTCTATTGTAAACATTTTTCACATATAGTAGGGATAAGGTCTCTGCCTGATAATGTCTGTAGTCTGAGCATGTATCTATAACCTGGAGAAAAAGAATAAAGTGTTAGCCTGATGATTTTAAGATGATACACAGAAATTCTTGGGGTTTTTTTGTACTTGTTACTGAGAACACATCAAGAAGGAGGGGACAGCCACAGATTATGGAGCTATTACTCATTATTAATTACATACTTTGCATCATTGCAACCACTCCAAGATCTAAATGTACCTTGTAACTAAGCTGCGTGATGGCCTGGCCCTTTGATGCATAACATGGAAGACAGAGGATTATGCACCTCTGACCAGGATAGACTTTATTTTGCTTTCAAAGAAGCATGAGAAAAGTTAACACCAAGTTTAACTTAATTGTCCAAATTAGATGTATTAGTGAGATGGTGATAGGTGTGAGTCACAGGACTTATCTGCCTGTGAATATCATCCTTTCTTTCTCCTGTGTTCAAGACAAAAAGAAGTGGTAGCCATGTTACTTCAAATCTTTCAGGAAAGTGAGGGCTCAAAAAATATTCTCTGTGTGTTTCCTTGCCAGGAAACTAAGTGAAACCTTAAATAAAACAGACACCCTTACCCTGTTCTTGTTTCAGATGTTCTAGTCTGTTTTTTCAAGACTGAGTCCTTAATGATGTTCCTGTACCTGCTGCTGCCTGCCAGGTACCCTATCATGCTGATAGCACGTTTCAAAGGATCTCCCCATGCCTAGGGAGGCAGGACCATATTTGATAGCTATGGGGACCTCAAGCGTCTTCTGCCATCTCCCTGAGGCCACATTGGCCATGACAAATTGGCACAATGGCTGAAGGGGAGCAAAGGGCTAAGTCCCAGGATGATCCCAAGCCTACAGAAGAAGGAAAGAGTAACCCCTCTGGAACAGTGCCCGTCGGAGAGCACACAAGGATTTACTGAACGTCAATCTCCCATCTCCTTCTTTTTCTTTCAGGATTTCAGTGTGAAAATGAGTGGATTTTTTGACTTGGTTCCCCTTCCCTTTTCTGGCAGGGCTGGCTGGAAGGCAGGCTGTGGCTTCTCTGTGCTGGATAGGTTGCAGCTCAGCTCAGCACCACACAGCACAGCTGAAGTGCCTGCCAGAATGGGATGCAGATGGGAAAGCACTTGCAGCATCATGCCCTCAAAGCATTACAGCCAGACAGGCTGGTGATTTGCAGTCCAGTTTTTCACACTGCTTTAGCATCTCACCCCTCATGAGATTCCAAATGAAAATAAAAATCCAAATCTGAAGTGCTGGCAAGTGAACCTGGCAGTGCTGAGTAGCTGCTCAGCAGTCTGCAGCACTATCCCTTCCCCCAGCTGCTGTAAACTGATGTGCCAGTCTCCCTTTGATGTAGACCTGTGTTCTGATTTCACCTTTATTTTCCCCCAACGTTTCCCCCTGAGGCAAAATTCAGCTCTCACACCCACATGACACTTTATATTCTGCTCCCTGTGCCCAGAGCTCCCACTGACAGGGTGCAGCATTCAGCCCCAGGACGACTGTCACTATCCTTGCCAAGAGATGAGGAGCAAAGTGACTTCCAGATATGCAGAGCAAGAGATTTGGATCAGCAACAAAAATGTATAAATGAGAGACTGCACACATATTAGTTTAGAATACTGATTAGATCCAGAAACAAAGAGATAGAATAACCAAATGTTTTGGCAAGACAGCATTTTGCATCATTTATTATTCCTCAGCTAGCTTGAGTTGAAATAGGAAGTGATCAAATGATGAATGATATATTGTCATGTACTGGTACCATTGTGTCAGAGACTTTGGCTTAGGATCTGCCTAGATTAGGCAAGTAACCCAGCTGGCTAAATCTGATCTTTTTCTAGAACAAGGGACAGGGAGTACCACTAAAGGGATCACAGTACATGTAAGGGAAGCTGCTCCTGTTTCTCTACAGTTGTTAGGCACTGTTGACCAGTGCAAAAGCATCAGTGAAAAAGGAGCTTCTCTAAGTTTACGATGTAGAGACTTCAACAGGAGACTCTAGTTCAGTGAAGGGAATAAGCAGGTAGAGGACCTCCCATTTAAGGTACACCCTACAAATTCATTAGAAGTGAGCAGCCACTGTAGAGCCAGCAAGCCTGATGCAGACCAGTGGGCAAGAGCTCCAGAGTCAGAGAGAGAGGCTGGAGATGGAGAAGAGCAGTAACAGCACATGCACAAAAGCACCTAGAACCAACTGCAAGGAAAGACCACTTCCCTCCTTCCTTGTGGACTCTGAACTCCATATACTGCCTGCCAGTATAGGTCAGGAAGAGAGAGTGAGGTCTATGGAAGTTCTCCATGGAATGATTTATCTGCTAAAAAAGCAATGCATATGAAGGTAATGCCTGAAAAGGCCTGGTCTTGATGAAAGAATTGCTGTATGGTTGACCTCTCCCTGAGCTTTGGCTTTCCCCTTTCTCCTCATATAGCTCCCTACACACAGTCCATTGCTTTCTGGGTCTTTATGAGGGTTATCTTTTGTCAGCCTTTCTGGCAGCTTCTGCAGAGCCCACTCAGAGCAAAGACAACATGTCGGTTATTATTATTGCCAACTGGAAATAAGGGGTGGTGAGAACTTTGCTATTTATATTCAGGCTTTCTCATTTTGCAAGCAGTTTTCTCTTCTCTTATGAAAGTGAGCACCAGTATCACTGTGACATAGGTCTGCCATGTCAGTTCCAAACTCTTAGGATGTTCTGGTAAGAAAAAAGGGTGATTACAATTAAGGTGTGCCTGGTTTGTGATTCTGTAGTGCAAAACACTGGAGGCAAAATTACTCTTAGTCTTGTTTTTAACTTCTTTTCTCAAAAAAAAAGGAAAGATGTTGGTGAATAGCAAAAGCAAATTGTTCACAGGTTGAAGGAAGGCAGTGCTACCTGTATAATGCACTCTGGTTTGTAATTATTTAGGTGATATTAACTCAAGTAGTGTCCATCCACCATCAGACTCAGTTTGTAGTTAACTGAAAGACAATCCATCCAAGTCCATCCACATAAATCAGTGGTTTCATGTGTTATGATGTATATGCACTTCAGTATGGCTATGAGGGCCAGTATCCCCGTCTGCAGTTTGCTACACGTTCACATAACTAAACCTTTACTTCAGAAAGTTTCAGATATAATGTCCCAGATTTGCAGTCTTCAAGATGGCAAACTTCCAGTCAAGACTGGGAGGAGGGCAGTGGGGCTTGTCAGAAGTCCATCCTGAACACAGCTGTTACACGGTGAGAATTAAATGACACTACGAGCATCCCATCCTGCTGCCTCTGACCTCTCCAGATCAGAGGAATAACTGTTGGATAGAGCAAACTGAAGGAGGCACAGAAGAGGGGAAGATGGCAGGGAAAAGAAGCAGCAGAGCCCCTGGCTGTGTGTGAGGGCAAGGCAAGAATTCTGCAGCCTGTGCTATGGTCATTACAGTAGCACATACATTTCATTCACTGTATTTAGAATAGTTTGATTCAGTTGGCTGTAACAATATAGTACTAGTGCATAAGACAGGTCAGAAAAGTGCATCAAAAAGGAAAATAAATGCTTTTTCTGGTATCTTTGACAAATACTGGCTTAGCAGAGAAGGCAGAGTGCCATATCCACCTAAATTCTTCCAGAAGTTCATAAAAGTTGTTTCACTGATCTTTATGTTATGCCAATGCAGTACCAACATTTATCAGCACAGATTATGAATTTGTCTCTCTGAGAAGATTTGGTTTTGATGGTAAATATTTGGTAAAAGTGTGTAAAATAAATCTTAAGAAGAGATCTTTATCAATATATTCTTAATTATATAGATTAAACTTCATGATACAGTTGCAGAGTGGGTCTTTAAAACTCCATGTGCAGGCATCTTGCATTATGAAGCTCTGAAAGAAGGGTTGAGGCAAGTGGGATGTATAGATCTATCTTCTTTAGATTCCTTTTCCAGGCAGTTGGACAGACCTAGAACAGGACTTTCAAACTCTGCTTATAGATTAAGAGATGTTATATACACCCACTGTCAAAATAGGAAAGGGTTTATATGGGTTTTGTAATGAGGGTAAGATAAGACTTTAAGACAGTTGTACAATTTTATGCTAATCCTTAGCAAGCAGATCAATATCAAGATAAAAGGCATAACGTTTTTGCAAAAGGAGGGATCAGTACAGATAGATCAAAGGCAAGGCTACAATCAAATTACCAGGTGATGCTTGTAGCACAAAATCAAATAAGGATAGATTTCTTTTTGCAGGCATGGTAAGCTTGTTTCTATTCTTCGGGACTCATAAACGTTAATGCTGGAACAGTCACATTTGATCCTTTGACCTAACTGAATCACTTACCACATCAGGTCACTGCTTATTGCTCAGCATTGCTGTATGGAACTGTATATTTGCTGGAGAACACTCATATACACTTACGAATGTAATTTAAAAAATAAAAAACATTTAATCATGTATCATATGCAGAATTTACCAGTGACAGTGGATAATTCATGGAGTAGGTTTTCCCCTGCTGTGAATAATTACAGAGCAGCAGAATGAAATACAATAAGATGAGAGTGACTATGTAATTTTGAGGGAGAGCTGCATTCATAATGATGGTTTCTCAACTAAAAACAATTGGATTTTGCAGACATGCTTAGAATTTGTTATGTATTTGTGTCCTTCAAAAATATACATTGATGGGATTACTAACTAGTCACATCTCATAAATTAAGAATATTTCTGATCTAAAAGGAAGGAGCAAAAAGGGAGCCTACAGATGGGACTTGGTACAGTGGAGGCCCTCCATGTGTTATGTAGTTGTGTAGCCTCACTCAATAAACCCAGAACAGGGTCATAGTATAATATTTGCCTTGACACAACAGATTAATTTTTTAGATATAGCAGATTACTTTTTTGTAGCCCTGGGCTACTCTTCTCTCTCCTTTCAAGAGGTCCTGCCTGTGTTGCCTGCAGTCACCAACCTGCATGTAAGAAATTACTAAAAGAAATGCTGAGAGTGAAGGGCATGGAACAGCCAGTGGGGTTGGGAGGAAGAGGAGGAAGAAGAGGAGGAAAAGGAGTAGCAGGGTGAGCAGGTGTGTTGGGTGTGGGAAGGCTGCAGCAGGATCCTGTAGCTGGGCCTCGGGTGGGAGGGAAGGGTAACTGTGGCCATCTCTGCCCCTGGGATACAGCAGGGCTGCAAGCTCACTCCCTGCTCCACATTCCCCCATCAGATCTGCTTACTTAACAAGTCAAAACCCAGCTCTTAAAAATCTCCCCAAACTCTCATAGCCCTGTAAACCCTGCAAGGTTGCTGAATGAAAAGCAGGTAGTACAGCTATCTCCATCACCGTCAGGGCGAGACGAGTATAAAGGGTTGTTTTTCTCAAGTTCGTCCTGCAGCCACACCAGCCAAAGGGGAGTGGACTGGGTGCTGCTCCTTTTGTTCCTGAGCAAACGCTTTCAAGATCCTGTCAGATAGATATCTGCAAACACAATTACACATCCATCACCAGCAATTTAATTAGAAGAGGGAAGGACAAGTGTGAAGCACCTGTAGCTTGTGTGTATTTTTTTTAAGCTTCAGCAAATATAGTTCTCTCTTTTCCATGGGGGAGTTGAGTACTAAAATGTCTTCCCCTCATAGGAGCACTTTCAGCAGCGTTAAATACTTTGAATTTAGGGCCAAATAAGTCTAGGTTTATGTAAGCATGCCCTTTATTTGAGCATACAAATTTTGTTTAAATGAGGTAAAAAAAAAAAAAAATTGGACTTATTCCAGACTTCACAGATGTCAAATCAGTTCTATCTCATCAGACAGCTTCACACTGAGTCCAGTCATTCTATACACACACACATACACTCTTACACCGATTATGAAGAGGCAGACCTTCTGTGGCTCTTCTGCCCAACAGACTTCCACTTCCTCAGCAAGTCCCACATCTTGTGGATACCTCTAATTTACTTCAATCAGTTGTACAGCACACATGCTATAGGTTCAGTTTGTCCCAGACTCTGCAAAGATATTACATACTGGTGCACAATAAATGGTAGAGATACATAACAGACTTTCCATATGTATTTTGTGCCCTCTTTTCACCCAGGATTCCCTATCTGGTGATACAAGGGCCATTAGTGAATAGTTTGACTAAATTACAAGCATGACTTACATGCTACACATCCTGTCCAATGCAGCCTCAGGTTGGCTGGGGGCAAACACAGGCAGCTGCGCCATCGCCCAGCTTCCACTCACTTAAGCAGCCCCACAGCCCACACCACGCACAGGGGCACCACAGGGGACTCTCAGCAAATCTGCTGCTGATGTTCCCAGCTACCACTGAGCACCCTCAGTTCCTGAGATGGGTGAAGCAGAGATGGCAATTGCTAACGTACAGAGTGCGTACTTATTTTCCTCCACCCTTTTAGTTCAAAAGAGCAGGCAAAAGCAAAACAGTGTGTATTATGACAGGGTTAGTTAATTGAGCTCTTCAGCAATTTCAGAGGTATGCAATTGCCCAGCCTTGTATGTTGCATGTATTTCATATTTACACAATGGTGTGAGGTAGTACAAAGCCACCCAGGTCTCATTCTGTCAGTGAGAAACTTGTTTAGTAATCCCTCATGACTCCAGGATTTTAAATAATGTCATCCAAATCCATTGTTCTCTCCAAACCTGCTTCTGACATCACCAGTGTGCTTTTCAAGAAGGTTTTGGCCCCAGAAATCCTTACACAGTTGCTGCAGTCACAACCAAAACAAAACCTAGGTTGCACTGTGCCTGCTATTTAATAATGACTGGACTAAATTAGGCCCTGGGTTGGTGAGTGCTGAGACCCCTAAGGCTCTACGGGACTGCAGCACATGTCTTGCCCCACAGAATCATTGGCATGAGTGGAGCTTCCAAATCAAACAACTCACCAACTAACCATAACAAAAAAAAAAAAAGTTGTCAACTATTTGCGTGCTGAGAGACTCGTTCAGCAAGTTCAGCAGCTCATATGGCTTCCCTTAAGATACTAGATAATTGCTGCTAGATTGTTGTGTGATGAGTAGGTTAGATAACAGAACTATTAAGTACTGTTTCATCACCATCTCCAAACCAGTATATCAGATACTTCCTCTAAAAAAAAAGGTTCATCCCAAATCTAATAAACATTTCTATTTTAAATGCCACTTTCTGTTACGGTATTTAATTAATGGGAAAAATGGTCAGTGTTATATCTCAAGTATAAATTGTCATATAGTAGAATCTTTTAATTACCTAAAACTAAAAGACAAGAGGCAAACTCTTTCTTCATATTTTCAGTATGGTCAGATACAGTAATGACTTTCCAAGCCTTTAAGCCAATTCCCTTAATGGATTCCCCCTAATGCATTAAGACTTTCATTCAACAAGAAACATAAACATGTACATAATCCCAGTGTAACAATCAGCAGCTGCTTGTATTAACCATAAGATTGATACCTTGCTGAAAGAAGGCCTGAGAGACCTAGGAGCAATTATTCTCAGTAGACTCATCTTGGCAAGAGGAAGCAGTGGCAGGTTCCTCCTCACAGTGTGCTTATTCAAACTGCAAGTGAAATCTCACCTGTGAATGCTGGTGGGCAGCTTTAGGGTATATCATGGGGTCTGAACAGCCTGCTCCCCCTCTGCAGCTGTGGTGCATCGCTACCATCATCCCCATGGTTCTGAGGACAACAGAAGCTGTAAATCGCCATTTCAAAGCCAGGTTTCAGCTACAATACCAGCACTCCTCTGTACCTTTTGGAAGGTCAGACCATATCCTGTCTTAGAGGAAACAAGAGGGAGACACAAAGAGGCCATGTAAGCAGCAGCCAGAGGATAAGCACTAGGATCTCCTGGCGGCTCGCCCTGGCCCAGGTCCAGATGCTCAGAGCCAGCAGCTTCATGTTTCCCCTGGCTCTGTCACCATACAGCATCCTGGGCAGGACTTACCAGGAGTGATCATGAGAGTGCAGCCTTTCCATGCTACAAATAGGTCATGTACAGGGTGGGAGTTGTGCTAGGACAATGCAGAAAAGGCTATGCTTCTGTGTGGTAGACACCTTGCCACATGAGTGATTGAACCCGTGTGAACACCTGGTCACAAGGAGCATTTTCGCAACAGACTCTGCCACTATCTGTTGTTTCCCAAATTGCTGGCAAGGTGACAAACAGATTATTGTGGACTGAGATAAAACACTTAGGCCCCCAAGATCATTGCCTTTGATTAGACCATCCACTGCCAAAAATACCCTCACAGCACAGCTAGCTCAAAGACTGGAAAGCCGTAGTTTCACTTGTGGAAACCTTTGGTACCACCTGGGACTTGGCTCATCTTTTGAATTTTGCCAGCAGTGGAAAGTCTGCAGAGCAAACTGCTGTGCTCTGTTAGCTGATACCCTGTGGCACTTTGCTAAGGGAAAAATGTTTTTGTTAATGTGGCTCATTTCATTCTGGGACCTACAAGAAAGCTTTCTTTTGCCACATGTCAGCACCCACTTTTAAAGGACAAAAATTATTCCATGAGACATTTTGATAGGTCTGCTGGATTATTATCACTTACAATTAGTTTTCTACATGCTGCAACATTCCCTGCTGACAACCTCTTTTTCACCTGTAAAAATACTGGAGAGTTGCAAGAAGCAGGAGGGCTTGCCAAGACATCTGTATCAAGGATGTTAGTGCAGACAAGGAATATTTCCTACCTGTAAGGTTTGTTGTGTTTGAGTCAGACCTATTCTATCAGTACTATATCCTCTCCAGGGCTATACCTATGGCAGAAGTATGGTGTTCGTCTCAGCACAAGTCTTATCTCTTTATTTTTTTGTATAAGAATACATATTTAGAACCCTAATATATTTTCCACTGCAAGTTGGTGAAAAAGTTAGCTACCAGAGAAACAGTGCTTTGAATGCTCTTTACTTTCACAGTGGTCTTTGGACAGCTTTGGACAAATGCCTTCCCAGAGGCACAAAAGCGGTCAGGCTCACTTGCTGATATGCAGATATACACAAGCACGTGATGGGGCCAGTTTTATGGCTTTGCTATAGAAAATAGGTTTGCTGAATTTGGGGGTGAACTCTGATTTTTATTTTCTAGCAGAGAGGAGTTGATGTCTTATGAAATGTTGAGAGGTGGTGGTGGGATTTTGCTCTCCACCATTTCTTCCCATTCCTTCACTGGTTTGGGTGACCAGAGTATGTCCTGTCTCACACTTAGCTGCCATGAACTATTTGTTCTATCACCTAAGACAGAAGTCAAACTGAACTAGCATTAGCTACCTTTTCCTGTTAATTTGAAAAGCAGCCCACCTGCTTCTATCACAGAATATGTTTTCCTCTCTCTTTGCTGCTCCTGAAGGCAGTGGTTATGTTCTATCGATGCAGCGGTTCTGCAGCTGGAAGGTTCAGCCTGGAACTGCTGAGATATCCTTACACATTTTTAATGGTATATGTGTAAAACTTGCCCTCTTTAAATCAGTCTTAAGAAGAAAAGCACACTTTTCAGTAGCAGAGTGAATTCTGGAAGATATTTAATGTCAAGGTAGGTCAAACAGACTGATACTAACTTTCATTGTCACTCTTATATTCCTTACTTGCATCTTGTTTCTCGCCTGAGACAATATAAATAAAAATGTTCTCAATCCCATCATACCAGTTCATTGAGTTAGCAGCACCAGTAATATATGGGCCTGGAGTGCAAAGTTTGACCAAGATATCCTTCACAGAGTCTGTGACTCAATGTTCATTAATACTAGCTACGTATCTACTAGATCATCTGGCAGCACAAATTTAATCCAGACCAGAAACAAACCCTCAGCTGCATTTCTGTCAGCTTAGTAACTGTGTACTTTGGGAGTCTCTGCTAGCTTGCACCATGATCATGACCTGGCAGTCCTGGTGTTGCATTTGTCCTCTTTTTTCAGTTGCTTTTGCATAACTGAGGAACATTGTCCCCTTTGCATTGAGGGGATGTTGGTAGGTGGCACTCTGAGGAACTAGCCACTCAATTTTAAGGACTGCTTACATATGCTTCCAAAGGTCTCCTGCAAAATGTGTTCATGGGAAGCTCAAAACCATGGCCAGCAGAATATTTCTAAATCACACTAAGGAGCAGGATTAATCCACATCTAGTTGCATCCTTACACCTGGCAGAGTTGTTTTACTTAGATTCTGTTGTTTGAGTTAAATTTCCTCATCCCTTGCCTGTTGTTGAATGGGGCCAGTCTAAGGATTATAGAATTATTCACCATACAGTGCCACTCAGCTTTGGTGTGGAAACTGGACAACCAACAAGATAACTTAGGATATGATTTATGCTACCCAGATGAGTCTCTGTTCACACTGCAAGGGATGAGCATATATGGACAGTGTGACAGGACTTGCTTGTATGGGTGTCTCCAAGGCTGGAACCCTTGAGAGAAAACCAGCACCTAGCCTGTGCCTCTCTTTGTTTTGTGTCAGAAACATTGTGGATCACCACAGATTGTAACTGCTGGCCTGGCAAGCTGCACACTGCCTTGGTTTCCACAACTCTTGCCTGTCTAAAGCATGCCAAACCAGCAAGTGTGCTCCTGTTGTATTATTGTTGTATTCAAGGGCTGTGTTTACATTCCAATTTGTAGTGCAATCCAACTCCTTTGCCCCAAGAGGAGTAAAATACTTAGTACCAGACACTATTGTTGGCTTTCTGTAGGACCATCTGAACAAGTTAACAAGAGACTATAAAAGGTGCTGAAATAATTGTGTGGGAAGATATAATACACTGTACTATAGTCAAGTACCTATATTTGGGTCCAGTTAGGATCTAGTCAGGATGTATGGAAGGTGAATTCTGTCTCTTCAGGCATAGACAGAGCAGTGGATCCATGCTGCTCATGCTGTGCACGAATGAGTCCAGGCACTAACACAATTGGGAGCTGAGGTATGCTGGCAATGAGCAAGGAGATGTATGAGCATAGTTCATGCCTGATGAGTGTGCAAATAGAGGAGCAAGTCCCTCGGTCCAAATCTGCTTACATAGCTGTGCAGCAATAGCCAGAGTCCATGACCTTGGCAAGAAAAGACTATGGGAGGTCCAAAGGCCTACAAACAATAAGCCTTACAGATCTGCTGGGAAAATGTTACCAAACACATTAGAACATCTGAAATAGTAGAGTTTCTTTAAACTGATACATGGACTAATGTCCTATGGCTGTCATGTTTTCAACACAGTGTCAGGTGCCTGAAATTTCATTTCTGGACTCATAGAATCATGGCTCAGGGGCAGTCTGAAATAACTGCTTTGGACCCTTCAAATATAAGTAAAATTCTATTTTACACCAGAGATTAGACACCCCACACCTCAAAAAAATCCAGAACATAAGCAAAATGCAATAATATAAATGTTAACTGTGAAACAGATAATTAGTCTAAATGCTAAGAGTAGGGATGACTTAGAAAAGGCTAGGAGATTAAAGTTGCTGCAGCTGATTAGTAGGAAGAACCAAACATTTTCTCACCATACTTTTTATTTTGGGTGTCTTTCAGAAATAACTCATCAGGTTACGTATTTAAATGTCAGAAGGAGGCTTCACATCATTCCTCCCACTTCATTAAAAGGAAGAAAATGGACAAGGAAGGGAAATGCTGTTAGGATTTGCAAGTTTGTCCCTGGGCGAACACATTATAGTTTTGCAGTTGTGCTGATTACTGAAGGATGAACCCCTGATAAGTAAATGGTCCTTGCCAAGAATCACAAACCAGCCACTGCAAGAACAAAAGTAAGCAACAAAAGTTCACATCCAACTCTTTGGGTAACAGCATGTCTTGAGCGAGGGAAAGGGAGCTTAAGAATTTATTTTTCTTCTATGGACTTTTCATAGAGACTATTAAATACAAGTGCACCTCCTCTTTCTCATGGGAACCCAGAGACAGAAATCACTGGGAATGTATTCCAAGCTGAGATGTATTCCAAGGAAATATCACTCTATACAAGCCCCATTCTTGCACTCTCCCTAGGCACCTGCTACTGACTCTTACCCAAGGCAATGCATCAGATTAGGGTGATCCCTAGCCTGACCCAGTGTGACCACTCCTCCTTGAAGGAAAGATATCCAGTTAAATTCATTTTGAGGCATTTTTCATTACCTTTAATCTGTTAGGGAGTCTGGGTCTCATTTGTGTCTTTGAAACAATCAAGACACTTTGTACTTCAGCTTTGCCTGTAGCCCAAAACCCAGCAGAAATTGAGACTGTCTGGGCCACTCAACAACAGTATTTGTAGGATTTCATGTTGACATTCACCTATACATTTCTGTGCAATCTTTGCTGGCTTGCTTAACCTCAAAAATCTAGGTTATCTTTATCTTGTCATGATCCTTTCACTGATCCTCACCCCTTCATTCGACCCCACTCATTGCACACTTACATAAAATACGGAGTCTAACTTCAGTTGCCATCTTCCCAGCTGCAGAAAGTTTTAAGGATCAGAAGATCAACTGGCATACCTGGCATGGACGTAAGAGCAACTTCTGCAATACAAAATAAAACAGATGGACTGCAGAAGTGTATCCTTAAAAAAAATAAATCAACCACCCTCACCCCCATAACCAAACAAAATTCAACCCCAAGCCACTAAGCAAACTTGGTAATCTGGTATTTAAGAATAAAAGGAAGCCATCCACCAAAAAACTATTCAGAAATCTAAGTGATTATTCATCCAGAGAACAAGGACATTGAACTGATGAAATCAGTTAGCCTTCAAGCTAATAAAACAGAGACAGGAAAGAATTAAAAAATGAAAACCAGAAAGAAAGGAAGAAGAGGGACAGCTTGCCAGTTAAGCCAGTCTGTTTTACCAGCTATCCGAAAAATTTCATTGGGGCATCTAGAGGAAAAAGAGTGGTATTTGCCATTTGGAGAGGTGGGAGTTTGCAGTCTTAGTCTCCATACTTGAAATGGGCTTTTATTGGAGATACACGTATACTCCTTTCTCAGAGCTTATAAAAAGGTAGCTCTTCTCCAACTACTTTGTACCTTCACTATCAATGCTCTGATCAGCACTCAGATAATTCTTGCCCTGCCTACCTTAGTACATTTAAACTAGATAGGTGTTAGCACACCAGGTCTTTGTAATCCCTTCCATTTTTTCTGACAATTGTAGAAGACATATCTCAGCCAAGGGAACACAAAATGGCATCCTGTAGATCAAACCATGAGCAAGACATAATATGCCATGAACATTAGTGTTCAAAATCTGGAAAAGGGACATTTCAAAACTGACCTTCTTTTAAAAATGCCATAGGTGGATTACTGCCTGGTGCCTTTCAAGATAACTCCTTGGGATGGGATGTTACAGATGGGATTTTTACTGGGAAAAAATTCAGTTTTTAGAGAAGTCACAACAGAAAATTATTCTGAAAAATAACTTTAACCACAAAGTGGCTCCCTGGAACGTTTAGGCCATTTAGAACAAGTAAACAAACAGCAAAGTAGGTCGATGAAACAAGTTGTAGTAATTTTCTTCTGCAATTTTTTCCTCCTCTTTTCTTACATATCCATCTGTAGAAGAATTAATTCTGATATTGCTGGACCTTTTTTTTTTTTTTTAGAAAAGATTCCCACAACTATCTAGGAAATATGTATTTCAGAAGCACCTTAGTAGCCAGCTCAACTGCACTAGAATATCCCCTGGAACATCTGCCATGTTTCCATGCAAAGCTTTATTTGAAATCACTTAAAAAAATATGTAGATATGCACACACATATACATACACATGTGTGTATATACACACACACACACACACACACACATATATACACAACATATGTATGGGTTTATTTATTAGTAAATATTCAAAAAAGTTTATATTTTAGCAGCCTTTGTTCTGCCTACAAATCTTCATCACTGACAAATTTTGCATCATGGTTCTGCCTTCTGGTTCTGCAAAGCTTATGTCTATTCAGAGAGAACAGGGGCTGAGACAATTTAAAAATGCAGAAAATCCTCAGGCACTCACTCCCAGTCATAATTCATGCTGCAAGCAGAGTTGTGAGTAACATTTCTCATCCTGGCTCCACCCCAAACAGTAATGACTTTCAGTTTTCATTCTATCCTGACCTAGGTTTCGTACACTGTGAAAGCTGAGAGGAAGGTTTCATTTAACTAGTTCCCAGCTCATGTAATGATTTTGGAAAAAAGTCTCTTCACAAAAAAATAATTGGTTTTTCCTATGCTGGCTAGCCCAAATTTGGGTACAACACTAAATCTGAGTCATTTCACATCCTTGTTTAGAGTATGTATTTTCTGTTTTTATTTAACAACTTGCAAAGTTAATAGATATTCTGAGGAAGAGTAGATCACACTGCCACTGTTCTAAGCATTTATATGTGTGTATATACACATGCAGATACATGTGTGCTGTGTTATATATGTGTGTACACAAAACCCTCTAAGATAAGTAATAAGTGTGACAGTATACATAAGAGTGTTTAAAACCCTAGCTCTTACATCAGAAACATAAAACATAACAAAACCAAGTTCACATAGTAATTTATATCAAAGAATGCAATTTAAAATCATGTTTGTTTCCCACCTTTTGTAAGAGACTTTTGTAACTGAAATCATTAAAAAATAGTATTTCACAATCTACACTGAATCTTTATGTGTTTGTTAGCCATAAGGTAATATTGTCAAAACAAAACAAGCCAAAAGGCCT
Organism: Indicator indicator; assembly: GCF_027791375.1. Classification (NCBI taxonomy): domain Eukaryota; kingdom Metazoa; phylum Chordata; class Aves; order Piciformes; family Indicatoridae; genus Indicator; species Indicator indicator. The sequence goes on from NC_072011.1 coordinate 27,830,380, forward strand.
ATCTTCTGAAGAAGCCTCAACCGAGGACACAATTCTGCAATCAAGCAAAATTGCCAGAGCAGGCTTCCGTGTCATTCCCCAAACAAGTGAGGTGTTGGTAAAATTGCAGTTCACACAAGGTCACAATGATTTCTCATTCCACAAGTTACATAGTGATTTTTAAAGGATGAGAGCCAATCCACACTCTCCCCTTGATTGTGCCTGCAGTAGTAAGCAGGGGCCACAGGCAGTGGTCTCCCAGAACACAGATCATCCCAGGCAGCAAGCATGTTTCCCTGGCTCATTCAGACTTTCAGGACTTCATACCACAGAAAGTCAAGCTGAGGATTATGTGAAGATCTCAGGAAAATAGCCAGCTATCTGAACTAAAATTGATCCTGCCACCCAGCTAATTATAGTGCTCTAATAAACAGGCTACTTTGTTTTCTCGTCCAATCTTTGTATCCAATGCAACCTTTACTGAGCTTTCTGCTATTACAAGACTCACTATTCCACTGGCCCTCATTTCCTTTATTCCATGCAGTTTATTCCAAACTGCCTGTAAAATATTAATGCATTGACTGAGATGGGGGCAGGTGAGACAGCTTTGAAAATTATATAATGCATTAAAGACCCAGTATAATTTAATTTAACGTGGTAAGTCCCTGACAGTGTCTTATCTGATGTTTTAGTTTTTCTTTTCTTCTTTTAATATTCTTTTAGGTTAAAAAGTTATTTCTATCAGATCCACAATGAGTGGATAGATCCATAAAAAATACATACCATTCACAGGAGTGCCAGGCTTTACTTTTATTGAAAAATGTAGTAGTGATGTGTAATAAAAAGCATTCTCTCTTTGTGGAGGTGGAGAATACCTAGTAATGTTCCAGAAGGCTGCCTTTTTTTTTTTTTTTTTTGTACTCCTCCTACATTTTAAGAAGAGATCACATGCAGTCTCACTTTCTTTTCAGTCTTGATTGGAGCCAGCAGACACAGGCAAGAAATTAAGCCTGCATAATTCTGACTTTGCATTACAAGGTTTGCGTAAGTCCTTGGCTTCTCTCTAAAGTACACGATCTGTCCCTGAATACAAAGCTGGTCTCCTAAGGAGTCATTGTCAATATAGCTGGTTTGCACATGTTAATTATGTTTTATTTACTGAATCCTCCTTGTTGTCATTGTTTGATTATTATTTTTATTTAATACTCTGAAATGCACCTATAGCATTGTCACACAAACAATTCCCAAAATTACCTTTCTTTTTGGAAGCTCCTAATTCTGCAGCCACATTACCTTAGCACTTATTTTTTCACCAACTATTTCCATTTTAACTAACCCATCTGGTCCTGGAACCAGCCTCTCTGAGACCCCTGCATCCCAGGTGGCACATCTCTAGAGGCACAGGTTTCCATACCCAATAACCGGCAGCTAAATCTGAATGTCTTTCACATGCTAATGAGGACTCATCTCTGTCTGCCCCTGCAGCATGGCAGCATGCCAGGGTGATGTGGTGATGGTTGATTTTCAGCGCGTTCAGTCTGGTTGCCTTAGTTTGCACTCACTGCACTGAGGGTCCCTCTCTCTGCACCTCCAGCAGTTCTCTGCAACAATTCCCAACCAAATATCTCTTATTTGGCAGGCTTCTTAAAGGGGCATCCAGGAAACGTATTTAAGCCAAAAAGTACCCACAAAACAAGGAAATTATAGAAACAAACATGAAATGAACGGCCTGTCAGTACAACCACCCTTGGTCCCTGCTCTTTCCTGTCCTTGGCATAGGAAAGTCTGCCCTTTTTATGTGCACAGATGTTCAAAAGTGCTTGTATGCCAGGGGTCAACACAAAGATCGTTTAAGACCTTGGGTTGACCTTCTGGGCAGGGGCAAATTTTGCTCAGTGAACATCTTTATTATCTTGAAGTAATCTCCAACTTCGTGGGTTCAGTGCTATGTGGAAAAATACTTCTGCTGGGATTAAAACCCTTACATATTTAGTTGCAAGATCTGGACTGGATGGAATTATCATTTTCCCTAAAATTATCCAGATTATATATGTTGCATTCTAATTTTGATTTATATCTGTAAAGATTACATTTCTGCTCCCACCAGAGTCTGTGGCTAAGACTCCCTTGATTGTAGAGAAAGTAAGCCCTTGATCCAGAAGGAGTTAGACCTCCACGGAACGAAAAACAATTATAAGAAAATTCTAACTTCATATCACTGGTAATAAAACAGATCAGATAAAAATCTTCAGGTCTGTGGCCAGTTTATGGAGAACTAATATGTTGTCTTTAACACTCTCCATCTTAAACTATGTTAGACTAAGAAATCAAAGCCTGATCTAACAGTAAATCATTTGGTTAGCACAAAATCTGATGCAATTAAAATCCAGCTTCATAAAAATATCTTTCATTGATGCAGTATAGAGAGACTGCCTAGTCTGTTAAACACTTTCAAGTAGGTCATCTCTTAGGGATTAGTCTAAGTTGCTATCTGTTGACATTTCACATGTGATCTCGTAAGCTTCTTAAAATGAATGAAATTGTTGCCTTTTTTTTTCCCTTTTTTTTTTTTTGAGGCAAATGGTAGCTGAAATCTTGCAAGGCAGAAAGAGTTGCAAAACTGGCTAGGGACTTTGGCTGCCTTGTATTTGTAGTATCCACTTTAACAGAATGTAAAGAGCCTGTTTGTCAGGAGGTGCTTGTTTCTTTCTGAAAGTTGGACCTTCTCTCTCAAAATGAAACTCAAAACTTGAAATACTGTAGGAATGAGTATCTTGAATGCTGAATACTTTAAAAATCCCTAGCCCTGTTATTTGTCAGAAGACCCGTTAGAAAGACGGATGTAAGTTTGATGCTTTAACTTACAGTCTCAGTTCTGCTACTCATTTCTTGTGTGCCCTTAAACAAATCACATTCTGTGGGGCTTCTCAGAGATGTTCATTGCTGGCCTTAGCCCTTGGCCCTTGAAATGATCTGTGAAGCTTTCTGTGCCTCAGAGTTACTGTCTGGACAACTGAGGCTCCTATTGCACTCTGATCACAAGGACTCTGAGACGTGCACCATCCACATGTAAAACAGACCAGTGAGACCTATACAGCAGAAGTACAGGGCATTAAAATACATGTTTCTTTTCCAGATTCTGTTTTGACAACCAGACAAAACAACAGGAATATCTCTGCTTGGGGCTTCCTAATGGAGTGGCAGAAAGGCATAGAGGGGCTGTAGCTTCTTGTGGTTGCTCGTTTCCTCTTTGCCCCACAGTAACCATGGTTCTGATGTTGAGGACAGCAAGACAAGCAAAACTACGTTGGGAACTGAGGTTGCTCTTTGCTATTAGTAAAACAGAATAAATTATTTGTTTATCATGAATGAAATTAATAACTCACCTGAATGCATTACATTAAAATGAGAGATATTATACAAGAATGCTTATTTTTACTGTAATAATGAAGCAGCATAATTTTGTGCTGGCTGTTGTGTCTGACATCTTTAATACACTTAAGAAAAATATCCTTATGGAACGACTTTCTTCTAAACATTAACTGGAGAAGAAAGCTAGTGTGAATAATGGTACACTAAGTATACTATTTATAAATGTAATTTATTTATACATCCTTTGTATATTTGTATATTCTTTGAGACCATAATTTCTCAAGAAACTTATCTCTGTATCGTATTTACTTGTCTGGAGTGGCTTCCCCTTTCGTACCAGCAAACTAAACATACAATTGTTTGGAAACTCTACAGAGTTGCCAAAATATGAACTCATGTCCATGGAAGGGGACAGAAGTTCAGATTTCAATCTGGCCATGTAGGCCATGGCACGTGCTGTCCTAAGCTGCTCTAGTGAAGTTGTTCATCTTAGTTGCTCTCTGGAGGCCCTTTTATTGGGAGAGAAAAAAGATCTGACTGCCAAGAAGGAGGATGATGTATCAAGGCCCTAATAGGGAAAACAGAGTATTTTATTTTGATTTCTCCCCCATTTCTTAGGGACTCTGAAAGATAATATAATCCAAAAAACTCTCTGCAGGGCCATATTCTAGCCTCCAGGCTTTTTAACTCTGTGCTGGGCCACTACCTGCTCTGTTTCTATTTTCTCTTTTTGCCACTGTAAATGAGTCCCAAATTCCTGCATCACAGCATTCTTCTTTTTTCTGTTCTGTAACTGTAATCAGAGTCTGCTTTAGTAACACTTAAGCCTTTCTTGTACCTTAGACATAACTCATGAATGTCATACTATCATACAACTCCAAAGTGGAACCCCAATTCTTTTTCATTGGGCACACATTCGAAGGGCTAGTCATCAATAGAAAAAGCTGTGGATTCGAGGAGAAATAAAGCTTTATATCTTTCCCAAAGGCAATAAAAATGTTCATTATCAACTGTATGGGAGAAAAGAAAGAAAGAAAGAAAGAAAGAAAGAAAGAAAGAAAGAAAGAAAGAAAGAAAGAAAGAAAGAAAGAAAGAAAGAAAGAAAGAAAGAAAGAAGAAAGAAAGAAAGAAAGAAAGAAAGAAAGAAGAAAGAAAGAAAGAAGAAAGAAAGAAAGAAAGAAAGAAAGAAAGAAAGAAAGAAAGAAAGAAAGAAAGAAAGAAAGAAAGAAAGAAAGAAAGAAAGAAAGAAAGAAGGAAGAAAGAAGAAAGAAAAAGAAGAAAGGAAGAAAGAAGAAAGGAAGAAAGAAGAAAGGAAGAAAGAAAGAAAGAAAGAAAGAAAGAAAGAAAGAAAGAAAGAAGAAAGAAAGAAAGAAAGAAAGAAAGAAAGAAAGAAAGAAAGAAAGAAAGAAAGAAAGAAAGAAAGAAAGAAAGAAAGAAAGAAAGAAAGAAAGAAGAAAGAAAGAAAGAAAGGAAGAAAGGAAGAAAGAAGAAAGAAGAAAGGAAGAAAGGAAGAAAGAAAGAAAGAAAGAAAGAAGAAAGAAAGAAAGAAAGAAAGAAAGAAAGAAAGAAAGAAAGAAAGAAAGAAAGAAAGAAAGAAAGAAAGAAAGAAAGAAGAAAGAAAGAAAGAAAGAAAGAAAGAAAGAAAGAAAGAAAGAAAGAAACAAAGAAAGAAACAAAGAAAGAAAGAAAGAAACAAAGCAAGAAAGAAAGAAAGAAAAAAAAAAAGGATTTTCTCTTTTTTATTTGCTTTTAATTTTTGGTTTTGATTACTCATAAACTGTGTGAAACCCAAATGATTAGAGAGCACCTTATAGCACTCAGTTCTTGGAAGGACCAGGATCTCAGCAGCAGCTGGAGGTAGAGTCTGCATTTTCTCTCTTGCTATCACAGGTTTATCCTCTCAGACTGCCAAATGGTACCAGTGCTGTGAGCTTCCACATCTGCTATGTAACATGGGACCAGTGTTCCTTCAGGTGCGCTTAATCCTGCGGTTTGCTAGCAAATTAAAGGTGTCTGCTTTTTTCCTGAAGGTACACCTTCTATCATCCCAGCTGGAATTTGCGGTAGCAAATTGTGGCAGCACCTAAACTGCCAACTCACACAGCACCACTGCAGACTTTCTGTTTTGATCAAGTTGCTCAAAGTAAAATCCAAAGCATGCTGCTGACCCAGAGTCAGCCAGACCAGGTGGCAAGGCAGAAATGCTGTGACTTCTGAGAGCCAGGGTCTTGAGAAGCCTTTCAGCAGCAGCAGCTGTTTTGTGCAGTTTCAAGGGCACGTCACAATAAAGAGCATTGCAGAACTTCAGAGCCTGACAGAGCCAGACAGCTCAGCATACATTTCTCAGCATTTTAGAAGTCAACAAACTGCAGACAAGCACTCCTGTGAGCATGCACAAAATGCAAGGGAATCATGCAATATGAATGGCACACAAGAAAAGCTCAAGCTAGCCTTCACTCATGCCATTATCTGGATGGCCTGGAATAGGTCATTTCAAGGAAACCACACTGTGAGAAGATCACTTCTGCTCCATTCTGCAGAGGTTTGCTTTTCCTCAGGACGTGGCCATGTGTTACAGATCATATGGCAAATTGCTCATTGGATTGAGTTCTCTTTCCCTTCTTGAATAATATATCCCATCCTTTCTTCATCTGTTATGGGTCATGGCACATGTGGCAAGGCTCGGTGCACAGAGGAGTGAGAGGAGGTGGGTGTGCTCTGCTCAGCTGCCTGCCACACTCATGAAGGCAGCAGGCAAATCCCACCGCATGAAAGTGCTGGTTAGGAGGAGAACAGGATGGCATAGATGCAGGATTGTTACTGGCATGTGTCCTGGTTTAAGACAGCTCACTCTCACAAGCAAACCCCCACCCCAGATTGGGAGGCAAGGGAACTAACAAAAAAAGGAAAAAGAAGCCCTGGGCTGAGATAGAGAGTTTAATGGAGATAATACAATGTATAATTACCTCAGCCACAGAAAAGCAAAAGCAGCAGAAGCCAGTGATAAACTGATCCCCCACCTTCCAAGCCCACATCCAGCCCATTGGAAAAGACCAACACCCCAAAACCAGAAACCAGAAGCAGCAACTGGAAACAGGAAGCCTCTCACATTACAATCCAAACTACAAGCCCTGTGATACTGTGCTCCAGCCAGCACTTTTGTGTTAAAGCTGCCATGACATCAGCATGGTATTGGATACTCATCAGCATATTCAGCTGAACCCATGTGTCTTTATGACACATTTTGGAAGATATTGGATCAGAAAAGCATATGTCATGTAACACACTTCTGGGAGCATGGCAGTAATCCAGGAAGTTACAGAATAAAGCTGAAATGGGATAGGATGTCATCAGTCATTTTAAACATATATATCAGGCACCTAGGTCAGGTGCTCTGGGTAAAATTTGTGACTAAAAAATGTCTGTAGATGATTTTGTAATTTTTCGTATACTAACGATAACCTGTATTTTGTCTTAATCAGCAGATATTTTATTTTAGATTAATTATGTCCTCATGTGCTATGAGGGACTGCTAGAGACAAATTCATAAAGGGTTCTGGAGAAAGCATGTCAGCATCTTTAGAGAAGAGGTAGGGGAATAATGTAGTTACAGGGGAATCTCAACTGTGCTTTCTTGGTCAGTGGCAGTGTGAACATTAGTTCTGAGGCAAGAATAATAAATAGTTGCAGCTATCTGCAGATGGAGGACAGTCTCTACATTTCAGTCACAATCCAGACATTTATCAGAGCTAACCCTTTGCCACAAAGCACTCCAGCCCCTCACCTGGCAGTATCTTCTGGAGAGAAAAAACTGTATGGACAGCAATGTATGTGCTATCCATCTGCTATTAGTATTATCCCCCATCTTCCATTTCTGCATTGCTATTGATTGATTGTGTGCTGGCTGACTCTGTTAGTTTGTTCACTGATTTTAACTGATTGCAAGTTAATCATACTTTGCCCAGTACCCCAAACAGATTGCTATTAATTACAATTTAGTTCTTTCACAATACTGTTCACTGCTATCTTTCTTTTCATCAGCTTCCTCTTTCCCTTTCCTGTCCTTTTTACCTTCCCTTTGTCCCCAGCTCCCCCATCTCTTTGCCAGTGTCTATGCCTTTTCTCCTGTTACATCCCTGCTTTCCTAAATCATCAACCAGTTTTTCACCATGGTCTTGGTGAAACTTGTGCCTACCACAACATCCCCTTCTTGTTGTTACCTGATTTTGCCTTTTCTGTCCTCAGTTCTGGGGTCCTCTCCTCACCTTCTGCCCCTCCTGCCCTCAGCAGCTAACAGGAAGAGGAACAGATGGGCTGTCACTGACCACAGCCTAGAGCACCACAAGGACCTGAGGCTGTCCTCAAGGGTTGCTCTGTAAATGTGCAAGTCACAGTGCTCCCAGATGAAGGAGATGAGAGTGAGAAAAGACAAGAGTTAAAACCAGTCTTTCCTACAGTACAATGAATAAGACACACAGTGTCTGTGCTTTGGAGTGGGAGAGTTTTCAACAAACCCTTTGCTGATCTGCTTTGTGACAGTGTAGGGGCACAAGCCACAATGCAGGTTTCTTGTAGGGAAAACTACAAATGAGTAGACGTCTTGCCTGTTGGATAGTGACCCTCTTGCTGGTGTGTGTGAGAAGTCTTCTACGTGGGGATGGTGCACATGTGTAACTTCAGCAGGTGACAGCCAGCGGAAACATGGGCAGCAGCATGCTGGCGGACACCAGTTGTATCTGTTGAGAGCTATAAGCCTTCAGTGTGTCCTGCTGCACTTGACACACGTCCAGTCAGAGTGCAGCACAAAACAAGGTACATCTGTATGCGGCACTGCTCCTCAGCATGCAGAAAGGTGCACCTGTGTGCAGCAGGGTATGGCTATTGAACACTGAAGCTTGAAAGGCTGGGAACATGTTCAAATACGACCCAGAACCTTAAGCATCTCACAGTTCATCACCAGGGAGGTTTGTGTATTTCCTTGTCTGTCTTCCCCCTCCCAGGCATGTTTGGTAGCCACAGTGAATCCCCTTTGCAGGACGCTGGCATCACAGCAACATTCTGTGCAGATGTTTTTTTACTGGCAGGAGGAAAGGGCTCAGGCAAACTGGATGAGATATCCTCAATGCTCCCCTCTGCTCCCACACAGGATCAGTCACATTACAGACCTCAGAGAAAGGCTACCAAGGACAGTCAACATGCTTAACCCTAATCAGAAAAAAAAAGGCTGATTTAATAACTCAAAACCTTGTGTGCCTGTACATCTTAGAAGAAGCTCTAACGCTCTCCAATTCAAACCTTTAAAAATAGTCTGTATTTTGAAATCATCACAGTGCAGATGATCCTTTACAGAAGGGCTGATAGCAAGGTGTGAAAAAAAATGAGCAGACAGGGATCTGGAATCAAAGGCAGGGAAGCACTTTGAGACGTGTCGATAAGAAGTGCTATATGGATGCCACTTTAAAAGGACTTGCAGATTTCTGCCTAAGCTGTTCCTCTTCCTGGATGCATTCATCTTTCAGTGTGGTGCTTCCTCATCCATACCATTCCTATGACTGTGTGGCATCTTTCCAGAAGACTGCATTCTGATCAGAGGTATGCAAATTTAGCGACCTTCCCTGTTCACATGCCCTTATCTGAAGCCACTAAGGTCAGGTCCTTGGTTTCTAACCTGTGATCAGATAGAGCTCCACTTTTCTTGCAGGAGCTTAAAGATGTCAATTTCAGTTGAGTCAACAAAATCACAGGCCTCAAGCAAATACCTGTAGGTGATCAATAAGACAGTCAAGAGCTTTTATCTGGCTTTGGGCACTGTGCATACCAACATACAGCTGCAAGACAATGATTTGGTTGTATTTTTAGATGAAAAAAATTGAAGCTATTCATCCTGTCCACCACATGCCAGAAAAAGCACAAATGAACAGAGCTACTTTCAGTTTGTTTGCTGGACAAATTATGTCCAATGAAAAAATAGCACGGGGTGGGGGGTGTCTATTGAAATGAAGGATGTGCGGAAGAGAAAACTGCAGGGTGAATGCTGAGGTGATTTGTGAGCAGCATTGGAAGAGCAATGTTTCCCTGAACTAGGATCAACATCTTTCCAGTGCATGGGGACACCTTGCACAGGAAGGGACAGGACGGTGCCCAAAGGGCTGCTCAGGCTGGAGAGGACAGGCTGCTTCAGCTAGAGGGGCTGATTCAGATCCTGATGTCTGGGGACCACTGTAACTCACTGGCACAGCTGAGTGGACCCAATGGGCACCTGTATACCACTGATGAATTTGGCAGTCATCCTTCTATGAGCAACAGGTAAAGGGTAACAAGGGAACTGAAAATTCATCTTTTAAATTGATTTCACAAAACACGGTGACAGAAACTTTGGTTTCAGACTCTTAGTTCTGACAAATTAAACTTGGTCAAAACACGATTCATCATTCTTATTATTTTACATTAGGGGTGAGATGCAAAGTTCTCCACAGAGAAAAGACATATGATCAAGTTCAGGTGTAATACAAAGATGCTTTAAATCACTCTTCTTTTGTCTTAATTTTTCTCTTTCTTTAAATGAAAAAGACATTTTTTAAAATATTTTTTTAAAACAAACTGGTAGAATTTAGGCTTTAAGTAGGAGAGAAGACATCTCCATCATAAACAAAAGATGGGGTTTGGATGTTTGGATTTGACATCTGTCCTCCAACAGTAATACAATGAAATAAACATTGTACCAGCTACTTGCTATAAGAGAGCTAACAAATACAGGAAGACGTGACACAGTTGGTTTTGATGATTTCCTTTGCGGTTTTTACTTCTCCTTTTAGTGAAAGTGATGCAACTGTGATTACTCTCATTCCCACTGTCTTTGTAATTTGTAGAAGTATGCTGTTTGTGTTTCTTTTTATATCAGCATCTTCGTTTTGCTATTGATTTCAGAGAAAACCCAGTTATTGAAGCAGATTAAGGCTAAAATGAAACACAGCTAAAACAGAGAATTTCTCTCAACCAGCATTTTAACAGAACCTCTGGGAACCTCTTAGTCCTCTCCTGCTGCTCAAAGCAGCTGACAAATAGGGACCAAAAAATAGGAGTGCACTCTGATTATTACTTCAATGAAAGGGATGCAACAATTTCTGTAAAATACTAACATTTTCTTAGTGCACCTAATTAAATGTCCTTGTTTAGATGTCTCGGAATAAAGATAGTATTCAGAATTCATAAAGAGGGCTGGAAGTATTCCCTTCGTCTTCATCCCAGAAATTAGAAACAAAGATACAAAATCAAATTAATACTTGTATACACACACCCCATATTACAAGCTTTTGACATAATAGCATGCCAGTGCAAAAGTACTGACCAGTGCACTGCTTTTATTCTTGCAAGCCCCTGTCTGTGTGAAGACTTCCATCTTTTACGCTAGTTTATTACACATATATGAAATGCATACTCTCTTGTTCAGCCAATGTTCTCCGTCAACATCTGTATACAAGAAACAAGCACACTGATGTTTTTGAAAGAATGTGTAAAAGTAGCTGTATCCAGTGTTTTTCTACAGAGACAATTGGCAGCAGCAAGCTGACATGGCACCACCTTGTTCAGCATGTGGTCTGTGTCCCTTTTCTACACTCTCTCTAGGCATCCAAGTCTCTAAACTTTGGGTTGTATGCAAGAAAACAAGCAACACTCTGATTTTAGCTACCTGAAGTCTGTTGTATCTAGCTTTTCATGACTAGCCCTGTATTACATCACACTTTAGGAGCTGAGGCCACCAAACACACATGCACTTGTGCTCACATATGGCCTTGCCTGAGTGAGCAAGGGGAAGCTGTCCAAGTTGATTTGTTTTAGGGGACAGGGGTCTGCAGCAAAGCTTCCCCTACCTACAGGGTCTTTTTTGTTTAATCCAATAGCTGCAGACTTACCTGCAGACTCTTTCTTCAGGTTAAGATTCACTGAGGTCTTTGGTCATTTTCACTTCACAATTGAATGTTAAAGCTTCTAACTCCATGTTTCTTGCCACCTCTCAGCCAGCCATTGCCATTCCCACAACAGAGTCAGGACAATATGCGTCAGCCTCTGGCTGATAGGTGGGACTGTCCTGAGGAATGACACACAAAGCCATGATGATCTAGATGTCTAACCCAGGTCTGCTGTAACTGGCCCCATGCTACTCATGAATCAGGTCTGAGCTTCTTTAATTTCCAGCTGAGCAGTGCAAAGTGAATCCTCACTGATTTTAGTTTGCTCAAGACATCCCGTTGTGAATGGCAGCAGCGGAGGGACTGTAGCACAAGCAGCTCAGGCATTTGCATGGCACACAGGACAGCAGAAGCAATAAGGAAGAAACTTCACAAGATAAGCGGCTAAGTCAATTCCATCCATTCATGATGGTCCCCAATGATTGAGTGCCACGAAAATGATCAGGGGGTTAGAACACCTCTCCTACAAAGACAGGCTGAGGAAGCTGGGTTTGTTCAGCCTGCAGAGGAGAAGGCTCTGGGGAGACCTAATAGTGGCCTGCCAGTACCTGAAGGGGGCCTACAAGAAGGATGGAGAGAGACTGAGGCCTGGACAAAAGGCCTGTAGTGATAGGACGAGGGGCAATGGCTTCAAACTAGAGAAGAGCAGATTTAGATTGGATGTTAGGAACAAATTCTTTACCATGAGGGTAGTGGAACACTGGAACAGGTTGGCCACAGTGGTGGGTGGGGTCCCATCCCTGCTGATATTCAAGGTGAGGCTCAACAGGGCTCTGGGCAGCCTGGTCTAGTTGAGGATGCCCCTGCTGACTGCAGGGAGGGTTGGACTAGATGGTCTTTGGAGATGCCTTCCAACCCAGACCATTCTGTGATTCTGTGATTTCACTGCCATGTCAATGGACACGTGAATGAGCGGGCAGCTGAGATGCTGTCTTCAACTACTAGTGGGTTTGGCACATCTTGTATGTCCAAAGATTAGGTTTAGTTTCTGTCTGTTCCTAAATGCTTTGAGAAAACTTGACCTTAATGTAGACAATTTTAAATTTAAATATTGTGTATCAGAGCTTTTTGCTGGTTTTGATTGGCCTTAAACCCTAAGTTCCACTAGCACAATGCAGTAGGTGAGAAAATCCTAGGAAATTGGATGGGGATCAAGAAAGCTGGTCACTTGTTTACGTTGACTGTGTGACAGCTTTACAGGTCCTGAGTTGAAAGAAATGAAATTCAATATCTTCTCTATTCATTAATTCAAACATTTAAACAAATTATAAAATTAAATATTGTTATAATCTGGCTAATATAATTTATTTAAAATTAATTACAACAGATAAGTCTCAATATTATACAGGCATGTAGTGAAATTACTTTAAAGAAAAAGTCATCCTTATGCATTTAAAAAAGAATTTAAAAAGAGAGATGTCCTGTGGTTTGAAAGTACAGCCGAAGAATCTTACCAAAACCTGTGAAATTGTGACTGAAAATGTTAACCTTCTTTGTGCTGAAATAAAGCTACCATTTGAAAATCTAATTGTCTCAGGGAGGGTTATTAAAGCTTTCTTCTTAGTGTTATGTTGCTTATGGTTAAGTACTCAACCAGCTCTGGTGCTTTTGAAAACCATATTGTCAAACTTGAAAATGTAATCACCTTTTCTTGTCTCCACTTTCAGAGATGTTTATCAATTTGTTAAGAAATCTGAAAATTCTATTTACCAATAGAATTTAGATAATTGATGCTTTTCAGACTTCTAAACTGTGAAAACACATAGGGTCTTTTAGGTGTCTGGATTCATACAAAATAAAACCTAGGATTGTAGCCAAGAAGCCAGATGGTGATCTGCTGGACATCATATACCTTGAACAGACTTGTGCTCTGTTCGAGATGACTAGTCACATCTTGGTAGGGGGTACTTTTTAGTGATGTGACTTTCCTCTGTCTAAGGTGGATGGTCACAGAGATTTTAGAACATTAATTTTTCTTATCCTTTATTTGGATGGTTCTTTTTGCTTTTCAAAGCAGCTCTTTGAAGTCTTTGTACAAATCTGGTGTGAGGCCTGCCTCGAAGTTACGCAAGTTACCAAAAACTTTCAGAGCCACTCCCTAACTAACATCAACTTTTATAAATTCTACTTTAAAAACTAATTTAGATACAGTAAGTGCTTTTCTTCCCACAGTGCCTCTCTACCTCCAAATATATACAAAATCCATAGACACAAGATCACTTTAGAGGAAACTGGCGTGCTCTTATCTGGCTGAAAGGTCTTGAGATAACATTGTGTCACCAGTTTAAAGAAAGTTCAGCATAAAAATAGAAGTCACTACTTAAAGTGGAGCCATGATAAACAGAAATTACCAAGCATTTGCCCATCAGCAATATTTTGTATGGTTATTCTAAGTTTCACTACGGTGAGTTTTTTCTCAGAATCAGCTGATAGACAAGATTTTCCTAGCAACAAATAGACTCCAAGTCAAGCTGTTTCTCAACTGGAAATTCCATCTTGCGAGGGGAAACCTATTCTAAATTAATGTGGGGTGAAATTCATGTAAATCGCTAAATTGTGTTTATCATATTTGCATTCCTTAAACTCTTCCCATGCAGGAAATCTGGCCTTCACAGCTCCCTGTTGTTGATAGCCAAGAATGGTTGAAATATATAGCAAAGGCTGTAGAAGTTTCTTCCTCTGTGTTATTTCCACTGGGAGTTGCATTTATGGGAATGCTACCATCTCCTAATAGCACCAGCACTTTCTACTAGCAGTAGAAAGTATTATTTACATGAATCCATGTAGATGTTTACATTATTCTCTCTGGGATACTGCCTCTGCATGCCGTAGCAAGCCATCTTTTTTCTGCAGTTAGAGTAAATAGAAGAAAATAAACATTGTGCAGGTGAACATGATGAAGACGACACAAATCATTATATCTGTGATGACTCTTAGAAGGGAATAGAAGCATAAATGCTAATTCTTTGTATGTCCTGAAAAAGGCAGCCAATTCATGCTGCTAGCAGAACTATTGTGCTACAGCTACTCTTATAGGGAAACTGTTCCTGTAAGTGACTCTGCAGGGCAGATGTAATCCACAATAAAGTGAAGAGCAAATAGAAGAATTTGCTCACAAACTGCCAGTGCTGAGAAGGACCAACTCTGCAGGCTGCAGGTAGATTATCAGAGCGGCATCACTGAGAGATGCAACTCAGAGAGTTTGCAGGTATCTGATTGGGATGGAAACCCTCCTCCACAATCACCTAGAAACTGTTCTTATTTCTTCATTCTCTACGCTGACATAATTCTACTGTCATCTCTGTCTCTGCCTATGCTTCTCTGGTCTACATGCTTTACCTTTCTTCTCTTGCCTGCATTAATTTTTGTCCTACCATCCCTCACTTTTAACTCTTTATTCTTTACATGTATATTTCTTCCTTTCCTCTTTTGTGACTCCAGTCACATTGTCCATTCTCCTGCACACCAAAAGGCTTGGGGATGGAGTATCTGACACTCCACGGGTCTAGTACCCTGGAAGGCTGTGAGAAGGGCTGTTACCATGGTCATAATGGAGGAAAGCCTGGGCTGATGGACAGCTGCTGAAGCCAGTGGTGGTATCTGTGTGAGATATCACACTTGGCTGAGATACAATACCCATAACAATACAGAAGGAACATGAGTATTTTGTAAGTTCACACCTTTATCTACAGATGCAGTGACACCAGGAGTGGCACTCGCAAGGAATGAGTGGACTTCTGGTCACTCAGTTGTATTTCCTTATATGAATCCTGTGACAAACACTGGGGACTAAAATGTATATTCATGCATTTTGAGTTACATAGCCACATATATATGCATTGCAGCAACTATTAAAATTCTTACGTATCCTTGATTTCACGCTGACTTTGCACTGCATCTATATCACTATAAAAGAGGCTTAAAAAATGCACCAGATTTTCAGAAAATGTAAATCAGTTTAGTTCCACTGTAATGTGCTGCCTTGACTTTGGTGTAAATGTAATTCACACCTGAATCACTGGAGGTGCACTGACTTGTGCCAGATAGAAATCTGAATTAAAAACTTCATAAAGCAACTAATATATTTATCCACTTGCACCAAAACAAGCTTGGGTGAAAGCAAACCAGTGTCTGTAGTTGTGCTACTTTCCATGGGACTGCCAGAATTTTTTGTTTAGAATATGTGACTGACATATGAAATTATCCATGGGATCAAATATAGAACTGCTACAACTGCTTCTCTGCTGCTAATGACTTCTTCCAATTCTCAGTCATATGACTAAGGTTTTGATTATCTATTATGTATTGGTAAAGTAATTATTTTTATTGAATTTAGTAACAAAATAATTGGCTGATTTCTTCATGTCTGAAGGACAGGTTAATTTGTACCGAGTTGGTTTTTTGCTTGGTAACTCTTTCATAAAATGCTTTCATTTTCAAGGGAGATATGCAGTGGACTTAAGCTGGCAACTGCTTAAACTGGCAAATTGACAGAACTGCTGACATACATGAGTATATAATCTGAGTAACCCTTAAAACTGAGTCCTGCAACCTATTCTTACTGGCACTGAAGCATTGTGGTCTTTGCTACTAGCTCCTCTTCCAGACATCTTTCAGCACTCATCCCTCAGGCATAGCCTGGACTTCTTGAATCTCATCTCTGCATCGTGCCTAAATCAGAGCTTTTTTCCTTTGATCGATTTCTTACTTTTACTAAGTCACAAGAGACTTGGTAGAGTCCTGCCTTCATATGGCTGATCTGAGGATGGTGCAAGTGGAGCCTTCACCACTTGGGTTCTAACACTTTCTCATTGAACTCCTTCTATGACAAAACACCTGTGAATAGTGTGCCTCAGGAGCAGATTATAAGTGGGGAAGTCCTCAATGCACAGTCCCTCTCAAGAGAATCTGACAATAGAATTGACAGACAGACGACATGCTGAGGCTGCTGCTGCTGTGTATGAAAAATGCACTTGCACCTCCTCTCCACACTCTCCCTAGTCTCTAAGGCATGGAAGCTATTCGGACTAGCACATGCCGGGGTTCCTGGACATATCTAGGGTACTTGACAGATACTCAGCCCAGGCTGATGTCCATGGCCTTTGGCCAGAGACAGCTAAGAATAGCTGCATTTACCAACACCTCTCAAAAATGACAGCCAAGAGCAGCATGAAAGGTATTCTTCCTATGGGAGGCATGGTGGGTGAGTGGGTAGGGGGGAGGAGTCAGGAGCCTGCCTCCTCTTTTTGCTTCATTGATTCACGTGGTATGTTTCCTGCTCTGTAAAATGGGATGGATGGATGAAAGGAACAAATGCATATTATGGTTAATTTCCATACCTTAGATTTTATAAACAACTATTAGGCTTGCTCATGATTTTGAAAAGCTCCATCAAAGTCAGATGAGATCATGATGTGACTCCTTCCCTAGCTCTGAGACTCAGTAGTCAGTGGACCTCAAACCTTCTCATGTGGCAGGTTTATACACTACTCTTTGAGGTACAGTAGTTTCCAAAATGTAGGCAAAAAATCACCAGTTGGGCATGTCAGAGGAGTATTCTCACAAAGGAACTTGTCTGCCTGACTTGGATATTAAAATTTTGACAGACAAGATCTCCTTCTGTGGTAGGTGAATTTCCTTCTGCCCTCTCTAAGAAGCAGCACAGGCATTTGTTCAGTAGCACAGTGTCATTAGGTACTTAAGCGCAGGAACTAGGTAGATGTCAAAGCATGGTAGATTGGGGCATAGCCCTGAAAATATCAAGCAATAGAGAATCCACCACAGCACAAGGTGAGCCTCTGGTACACAGGTCTGTCTTCTCCCCTTTCTCATTGCTCTCTTATGTGTGCACTGTGTTTATACTCAAAGAAAACAGTGTAATGAATGTGATGACTTGTCACCCTCCACTTTTACTCAGCAATCTCTCCTCAGGAAGGCCCACTGCTCCCCTGTCACCTGCTCCCCTGCTCTGTACTGGGCTCCTCTGGCTGCTCCTGCCTTCCAGCCCTGTGCAGGCCAGAGACAGGCACTGTGTGAACAGCAGAAAAGATGACTGAAGCCCGGAGCTGGGGTGGCAGTTTCCATGCACAGTGCACAAGGTCTGGGAGATGCTGAGACATAAAGTATGTGGTATGGAAAGGATTTCCTGTCATTGCTCCAAAATTAAGGAAAAGAAGCATTTCCAGAAGTCCAATCAGAGCACTGAGGTGAAACTCCAGCCCTGAAGTGCCCCCTGTGAAAGCCTCTCTTGCTAACAGCAGAGAAGCTGCAGTGAGTGTGGCTTTCCCATGGTAAAGACAGCTTCTGTGAGCATCTTGTTATCAGCTTGAGAAATTATTGAAGACCCTAATTAAGGTCTGAGTTCACCTAAATATCTGTAGTCAGGAAAGACAGGTAAGTATATATATAACTTAGCATGAGCTGAATTATATTCTCAGCAAATATAAACCTGCCTCCTAGAATGGGCAATGCAAGGCAAAGAAAGACATGGAAGAGTGAGGCAAGAAAAGGAAAGGAAAAAGGAAGGAAGGAGGAAAACAGAACAGGAAAAAAAATGAAAAGGTAGAGAGAGTGAGATGAGGACTTTCTTATAAAATGAACACATTTTATTTCATTCTTCTCTTGTCCCTTCTCTGTGTATCTATATTACACATTCAATATTACTTTTGTTTTATCACTGTGCATTAAGTGTGGCAAACACCTTTGCAAAAATTCTTGTATCATAAATGAGCCTCAATTTTCTGTTTGCTACAGCCTATAGCAAATCTATTTATACCAGTGGCTAAGGATTATTTCTTTGCTTGAAAAACATTAAATTGGTAGTGAGAAGGTCATTTTAGTGCGTTAGGCTGGGTTCTTAACTATTTAATTCGGTTTGGATCTGGTGGAACTTTATTTTTCCAGCACTGGTGTGAAACCTGGAATAACCCTTTCAAATCTCCTGTACATTTGATCCAATAGGCTGCTGTACAGACACCATAGCAAGGCTGGGTAGTTGCAGTCTCTTTAAGGAAAATAATTATCTTTAAAAGGAATAATAATTTTTGAAAACTTGGGTTTTTTTTAATCTGCATGGTCTAATGAAGCCCATTGAGCTCAATACTTTATTTGCATATGACAGAATTAAATTAACATCTTCTTTAAATCTTTTTCAATTTCTTACCCTTGCTGAAAGGCTGAGGGTATAGCTGCTTTCCAAGGACAAATGCAAATAACTAGAACTCTGGAAGATCTTGTAAATATTTCTGAAAGCACATTTCATATCCTGCATGCTTTTCCTTCTTGAAGTCTGTGTGGTGTAGCTTGTTCTGAGGAGCAAATCTATGGATCACGGGAAATTTTAACAATGACAGTTGTCTCTGACTTACAGCAATGCTCCTACCACATTAACAAGTAATAGAGCAGTCCATAATCCTTATCAAAAGAAGAGCTATCGTATATATTTATATATATAGACACACATATATATATATATACATATATATATATACACACACACACACAATTTTCAGAGCCATTGCAAGCAATCTGTGTTCCACTGAAAACAACCACCACTGCTTTCCTTATGGATGTCTTGGCATTTTATCTATAAGCAACCTATCAGATTATTTGGAATGGGCTTTACACCATTCCTGATGCAACTTAACAGGTCACTTCTTGACCTAAAAGCATGACATAGGGGGAAGAAAAAATTAACGCTATATACAATTATTTCCATTTAGAGAGATTTGTAACTAAGTTCTTTCCACTTCCAGACATCAAAAAGTCTGATTTTAGGGAAAGAAATCAGTTGTACTACTGCACATAGAATTGAAATAGGTTTTCCTTGAGATATTATACATTTTTTAAAAAGATGTATAAAAAGGTGTATTGCTAGAAAGAATGCTACTGTGCACATGTAGGATTAATCTGATAATGCTTTGTACTCTCAACCAAAACAATACAATACAGCCCAAAGATTCAGGAAGAACTTGATATGAGAAGTATGGCCTGATTTATGCAGAGCTAACCATTGTGCCAGGAGGCCCAAAGGACTTGGTAAGTGCTCCAACTCCTACAGTCAGAAAGACAAATTGCTCTTTTGTTGGATGCTTGGATGCTAGTGTCCCCTTTCAGAAAAGTCAAGATACACTTGCAAGTTTAAAAGCCCTATTGTTTACTTCCAAGCTAGAAAGTGTTCCAGTGAGAAAGGTTATCTGTTTAGCTAGTTAAAAAGAAGGCAAAATGGTATCTTTATAAACCAGCAGGTAAGATATGGGTGTCATAAAAGGGAGAAAATAGGAAGCACCAAAGGGCTATTGAACAAAACAGAGAAATGTGACAAGAGCTAGTGTTGGAAGTTGAATTTGGACACATCGATTGAATAGGACATACCTCACAGCACCAAGGTTGGTTAGCAGCTGGAACAAACCCCACGAAGTTTTTTATCCTCTCTCTCTTGCCATCTTCAGTTCTAGTCTTTATGAAAGACAAGACTTCACCAAATATAAGTCACTAATTAATCCAAAGACCAGCTGAAGTACATTCTACAGTTTGTATTAAGCCAGCACAGATCTGTTGCTCATTATGTCTCATATCTAATGGAATAAATGAATCTTTCCATTGCTCCCTCTGCACTAGGGCACTTGTGTCACAGCTCATGACTGCAGCATGGCATTTATATTATATCTTCTTATCAAATGTTTTCTTAGCCCACTGTCAATCAAAAGTTACAGTCATAAGGAGCTGTAATCTCACCATGCTGTCTTCTCATACAATAGTAATTTTGATAGATTAAGGTCAATAACTGCAAGGACATCCCTCATAGGCTAGGGATTTCAAAACAACCTACTCAATCTGAAGTACCTGTGTCTTGGGAAGACTACTGTGTTCTAACTTTAAAATACTGCTAGCAGTACGTCTGCTATAGCAGGGAGGCCTGCCAGACTGACCCTTTGACTCAGCAGCTTGGTGAGGTTTGCTGAGCTTCCTGCTGCCACAATGACCTTGATAGTGATACTTGAAGAGGCCAGTGCAGCACCACGTAAAAGCACTGCAGCAAGAGTAGGTGGACCCAGAATGGTTGATCTCCCTTGTGCTCCAGGGCCAGGGATGAGCAGGCAGAGCTGGCAGGGAAAACCTGCAGCCTGGCAGCATGCCTCAGCTTTGGAGCAGTGCCTCCAGACTCCAGTGATTTGTTACATTAATCTGTTTACATCCGTCTGCCATAACCATGTTGGGTGAAGTATTTTTGTGTAGCTGTTCTGTTATTCCCACATTCAGATAGTGGCTATTGAGAGGCAAAGGAGACATTTTTCATGTCTCATGGTTTGCCTTTGTTAAGTGAAGATTCAAAGGTGCCTTTGACGGCTGGGAATTTACAGCATTTAGGAAAACAGGTCACTAATCTAGGTACCTATTTCTGTGCATGTGCTTCTAACTTTAGTTAGAAAGAGTGAAAGTGATGACCTGCCTGTTTTGAAAAGTGATATGATTCAGCAGATCATTCATCCAGACAGCTGTACTCCTCCATAATCTCAGTCTACAAAGATCTATTAATTCTTGGTTTCTCATGTGATTGGCCTGCAGTGCTGGAACTGGATAACTTTCCTTGGGACATAAGCCTTGAAAACTCTACATTGTTTTTGTCAGACCTACTCCCAAGCTGTTTGTATTTTGGTGGGGTTTTTTGTTTGGTAATGTCTAAATGCACTATTACAATGTGGAAACAACATAAAGGCAAATTCTGCACTTTGAAAAACTGCATACAAGAAAGTTTGTCTAGAAGTGTTGACCTCAAATGTGTTTACAGGTAGAGTGTACTGTGTTTAGGACTTGCTTAAACTGACCCCACAGTGCCTTGCTGGATAATATTAAGTAAGAACACTCTTAAAAATGTGTTACATTACCTATGAGGCTGTATGTTGTACATGACAGGGTCATTAATAAAATCTAGCTGCCATTGTGTCAGCCTCCACACATTGCTAGAAGATGGTCATTTTTCCCCGTTCCCTGTAGTTACACAAAACTGCCCTCATGGGGGAAGTAGCCAAGGATACAAAATGCTGATGATTATTGTACCAGGGTCTGGCAGTCATACTTCCTTTCCAGCAAGCTGTATCATGTGATGCATCTTGCCCTTACCATTTTGAGCTGTGCCAACTGCTGCATACCCACACAAGAAGATGGTCCCTGTCTCAAGGTAACATGCAAATCCCAGCACATATTGAAACACAGAAACGAGGAAAGGATTATAATAACCAGACACAAAGGGGAAAGATGCAGAAAACACAATAAAAATGTGAGCCTTGTGGTTAGCATTTGAAGCAGAGGTCACAGCATGTCAAGTGTCTTGTTTGTTCACAAACTTATTGACTGCAGTGAATTTAGAAGGATCTGAAAGAGGTACCTTTGTGATTTTGGCTGGGTCTCTTCCCACAATCAAGGAGTGGCATGGGATGAAAGGTGAGAATGTCTGAGGAAAAAAGTGCACAACCTTACATTAAAGGTTAGATTCAGAGAGAAGTCAAGACTTAGTTATTTCAAAGTGTAACTATTGAGTATTCCTACACTGGCAGATGCAGTGTTGAATACAGACATTCCATCTAGCTGTCTAGGACAGGAGACCTGGGAGAATTTCACATGTACAAGTTTAGCCAGATGAGAAGAACAGAGTTTTGAATATAGCCCAAGTATCCCTACTTCACGTTCTGCAATGTAAATGTATTCCTTAATATGTCCCCTTGCAGCTATTCCTTTCTTTACTCAGTTGGGCAGGACTGAACTGTGATAATCATAAACTGAAAAGCAGGTCCTTCTTTGAGGTTGATGCGTTCAGTTTAATGCAGGTTGAGGGACTTCTCATCTTTTTAAAAATAAGATGCCCAAAGCAGCTGTATCATGCCTGATATGAAAATGGCATCACTGGTTAATGCAACGGTAGGCTGTGAAGGGAAACCTATACCACAAGAAAAATAAAAGACTGAAGCTTTGGAGAAGCTTCCCATTACTCTCAAGGAGGGATTCATCTCGCTCCTCCATAGCCGTCTAAAACTTAGGGTTTAGTCCTGCCACAAATAGGTGGCAATTGCTCTCTGGAACTGGTTGGTTCTTTCCAGAACCTATAGAGGAATTTTAAACTCACCCTCTCACTCTAACTTCTAGACAATTTGGATGAAATAAATCCCACTGTAGGATTCTACAGAGAAGTGCCAATTTCTGTTGCTTTTCATTTGTACATACAAACTCTATTTGTATTCCATATTTGTTCTGGACAAAGTTCTCAAGAATGCAGGAGCATTACTAAAGAAAATTTGCAGAGAAAAGGATTCCTATAGAGGAATTTTAAACTCACCCTCTCACTCTAACTTCTAGACAATTTGGATGAAATAAATCCCACTGTAGGATTCTACAGAGAAGTGCCAATTTCTGTTGCTTTTCGTTTGTACATACAAACTCTATTTGTATTCCATATTTGTTCCGGACAAAGTTCTCAAGAAAGCAGGAGCATTACTAAAGAAAATTTGCAGAGGAAAGGATGGGCTTTTTTTGGCCGAGTACACACTTTCACAGATTTACA
Organism: Indicator indicator; assembly: GCF_027791375.1. Classification (NCBI taxonomy): domain Eukaryota; kingdom Metazoa; phylum Chordata; class Aves; order Piciformes; family Indicatoridae; genus Indicator; species Indicator indicator. The sequence continues at coordinate 27,853,258 of NC_072011.1, forward strand.
CCAATGTTTTCACTTATAAACTTTATGAGTACTTGGTTTTGAGGATAAAGCTGTCCACACACAGGACTTACTCATGCTATATGATTTAAAAGAACAGCAATTGTTCGAGCAACTAATTGAATATTCATTATGTTCTTAGCTCAGTGATACTTTTAAGTGAAAATCCTTTTGGTACTTTTGGATTGGTTCTAAAAAAGTGACATGAAACAAAAAATCCAATGGCATGCTGACCCAGTTTGCTGGCAAATCAAACATTTCTAACAAAGCTGCTCAGATGTGGTCAAATGACTTATTCTCATACATGAAATGTACATATGAGTTATAGTCATTGTGTGAGTGTGGAAGCAGATTAAAATGAATGCTCTTAATTCTCTATACAATGTATGCTTTGAATTGCATTATTTTTTTAGTGAAGTAATTACGGAGTGGAGAGAATGTGTGACGAATGGCAGAAGGTTAATTACGAGACCAAACACACACTACATCTTGCTCAAAGAACCTTGAAATTATCACACATTGTTGTAACTAATAGCCTGGTTTGGACCAATGATTGGAGAGCTACCCTCAACTTAAAAGTAAGTGCAGGACTTCTATCTAAGCATCTTTATCATTTTTACCAATAATGCTGTATACTACAGAGAGATTAGCTACATTTTTGGAGATGGAGGATACCACTTTATTTACACCGTCCCCTTGACAATTTTACATAGGTGCTATTTTTTCCTTTTCCTTCTTATAGTTGGCAACTTCTCACCTCTGTTTATAGCACAGCAGTTTTGGAGAAAATACTTTAGAGATCTGTGATTAGAAATAAAAACTATCAGAAAGCTTTTGTGGTACCTGCAGCAGCTCTGAACTTACTGATTGCATTTTCAATTATATGAGATAAGGCCAAGAGAGATCATCTGATAATCTAATATCTATAGTGACCATTAAATTTGCCCTCAATATCTCTACATTGAGAACAATGCTCCCTAGACAAAAAAGTGTTTTCCAGAAAAGAATTCAGTATTCATCTGAGGATGAATCCAGTATGATTCCAGTATTAGGCTGACACTGACTGCAAACCCTTAACTGGGCTCTGATCCTCTTCTCCTGTGCTCTGACTTTCAGGAGCTGTTCACCTGAAGGTAAACATACATCTTTGATGAAGTCAACATGAATGCTCACATGCTGCAAGACAGCCAAACTCTTATCCACCTTGTTAAACAAGGATCCAAGAGCACACTTCAGTAAAGACAAAATCGAGGCTGTGTGAGCTCTGAACCTAACAAACACAGGTATGCCTGAGCACCCTGACCAGGCAGAGGACATTGCCTTTGAAGCCAGCTGTACAAGAAGAGCTTCTAGGCTCTTTTTCCACTGCTAAATGGTCCACTGCAGCATTTCATCATCCAGATCCACTTCTTTGTACCCAACCATCTGTAACTTAAATTGCTGGCATGAATTACTATGAACTGCATAGCTCACAGACAACTCTGGGCCACAGACTAGGTGTCAGCATGTACCAGCAACCACTTCAGCAGGCAATTTGAATTCTTCCACCCTCTTTTAGAGCTAAAACTATTTAAAATCATGGAGGTAGCCAGGCTAGTTGGCTGTAGAGAAAGGCCCTTACAATGTCTATTTTGTTAGTGCAAATATAACTCGAGGGGTCTTGACCCAAGAAACGTTTAACAATAAACTACTTTGAAGGATCTTCATAGTAAAAAAATAAGCATTTTCCTTAAGGGAATTTTCTTGTCAGTTTTTGCAATTCATCCATACATAAATCAAAAGTAAGATGTATTTATTAAGATAGCTGCCATTTATACAGCTTTGTGTTTCCCTCTCCCTAAAAATAGTGAGGATAATTGAACTGAAAATCTAAAGATTTCCAGAAACGAATTACATAACTTGCCACACTTGTCCTGTTTCCCCCTTTACTCTCTCTCCCTTTACTTGTAATTTAAAGAGGTCAAGGTTACTGAATACAAGTTCCTGCATTCAAGCAGTAAGAAAAGGGGGATCTAAGTGCACAAAGATTTTTCACACAGCATGAATTTGCCTGTACGTACTGTTTGTTTGTTTACCAATTAGGCTATGAAATTGATACTTTGATACACAGTGTTTGAAATTCTTGCAGGTGAGATAATGGTACATTGAAAAACTTCTCTTCCCTCCCTGACTCATGTGTGGTTATAGTGTCCAAAGCTGCAATCCTTATTCCAGCTAATTCAACTCAGTGTGCGTGTCATCCATGTAAGGACTGCAGCTTGACCACCCAGGTTTGCAATGTTAATGTTGCACTAATGTAAGCTTTTGCACTGTGTTACAGCTCCAATACTGCTGCTCTAGAAGCACATGTGCACTTGGGAAGCCATGAGTAGAGTTACTTTAATAATTTCAGCTTTATTTATGAATTTATAATTTTCAATGCTGTGCCGATTTACACAGCATGACACTATACATCAGATGCATGCTTCCTCAGAAAATTAATGCCACATTCTGGCAACCATATGGGCAGCTGGCAAGCAGCCAGGAAACTAGCAGAGCACGACCCTACCTTCACACAGAATTTCTCTATACAAGAGAACTGTTTGCATGAACTGCACTAGCTAAGAAGCAGAAATAAGAGGATCCTATACATTGTTGTTGTTTATAACCATCAGATGCCTCAGGGACAGGTGTACATCAATATGATTAATAAGAGAAGCTGCACAGATGTGACTCCCTTGTGGCAGGTAACCACAGGGGTATGGCACTTTCAGTGTCTCAGGCAATAGAGAGGATTGCAAAGGCCTCCTTGTTGTCCGTGTTTCTGCTTTATGGTTCTAACTTCTAGTTGTTGCTCTCACCTGTGACAAAATGCAGCTTGCAAGCTCTACAGGGAAGGGCAGTTATCTTATTTGTTCTGCAAAATGCACACTATACATTGAGTTAGCTTAGTTATCTTAAACAATTTAAAAAAAAACAAACAGCACTGTTCAGTAAAAAAAGTAGTAAAAAACGCTTTTTTTTTTTTTTCACTAGCACTTGCATGTAAAGCAGTTTTTGTTCCCCATTCTTTTGCTTCTCCCATTCTATTACTTCTTATCAAGTACATGATCATTTATAGAGTTAAACTTAATTCTCCCTGGAACTTCAGTGGCACTACCTATAGGAATTCTGGGCTGAATTGGAAACTCCTCAGATAGGATTCTGCCTTTTCACTATGTGAATGATAAAAATCTCAGAATACAGAGGAAAATCTAATTTAATGGTTTCAAGTAAATTTATGCAGTTATCTTAAATGGAAGATGTCTTGGCTGAAAATCTTTTTATTCCCCCACAACTACTCACACTTGCTAAGCTTTACAAAAGCAGTTTTACTTCTCATTGCAAGAACCCTATTTAAAAAAAAAAAGGGATTGAAAGTGAAGCTGCACACATTTCCTACTGTAAACTAGCTGGTACACAGTAATTTTGTGCTTTAGCTCTCTGCACACTAGCCTTTCCAAGATCAGGGCTTATGCTTTATCTCCCACAGTACAATCTCCATGCACATACAATCTTGCTGGTTCACTCAGATAAATGCTTGTCTACATTATTTTTCTTAAACCTTGATGTTGTACCAAAAATGATGCTTTCTGTTGACAGCAACTTGTAGTGCAGATAAGAGTGGGCCTAGTTTCTTTCAAGACTGCTTCAGCATTGTCCAGCTCAGTGCAGAGCTCATCAGCAGCGTAGTCACTGCTATCTGACCATCAGTATCATTTCTGTTGCTTCTGTCACTACAGAAATATATCATAGTGACATGGGATTTCTGAGAAATGACATCTGAACATTATTAACCTGCTCCAATTTTGCTCAGTTTGAGGGATTTATTTGTATCCAGGCTGCAGCGTAGCTACAGTTTAGGAATACTGTCTAGCTGCAGTTAAAATAGAAATAAATTCACAGCTGAATTTATTTATTCAGTTTATTTATTTATTCAGTTTATTTAATTTATTTATTATTCACACAGTGTGGGTCTAGCACACTGATAATTTTATTCCTGGTGTTCCCTGGCATTTGAAAACTAAGAACACGAGCAATGCTCTATCAACTACTTTCAATAGCCAGTTTTTCCAGAGCAACTGCTTCTTTTTCTCGGGAAACTGTGTTCAGTTCTGGGCCCCTCAATTCAAGGACAGAGAACCACTTCAAAGAGTCCAGTGCAGAGCCACAGAGATAATGGAGTGGAACATCTCCCTTATGAGCTTGGAGGAGGCTGAGGGGTGACCTCATTAATGTTTGTATATATGTGAAGGGTGAGTGTCAGGTGGATGGAACCCAGGCTCTTTTCAGTGATATCCAATGACAGGACATGGGGCAACAGGTGCAAGCTTGAGCATAGGATGTTCCACGTGAACACAAGAAAAAACATTTTCCACTGTGAGGGTGACAGAATGGTGGAACAGTCTGCCCAGAGAGGTTGTGGAGTCTCCTTCTCCGGAGACATTCAAAACCTGCCTGGATACGTTCCTGTGTGACCTACTCTAGGTGATCCTGCTGTAGCAGGGGGTTGGATTAGATGATCTTTCAAGGTCACTTCCAACCCCTAACATTCTGTGAAAATCAATTTCATCCATGCAGCTCATAATAGCAAAATAGTGACTTATGCACACCCTGCACCTAAAAGCCTCCTTCCTAGTCATGAGGTAATGCAGCCACTGTTTCTTATCTCATGTCTTGAACAATCCCTTTTCATCTAAACTCAGACAAATCAACACACCACTCCACAAACGTCATCCATGACAGAGCATGCAGCTATCTGCCTGGGTTGTGGACTATCACATCATATATTTTACATGGTTTCTTGATCTTTGTAAGCACTGCCAGAACATCCAAGGTTACCTCACAGCATACTCTTTCTGGATATGGAAAAAAAATCCAGCATAACTTTTTTTCCCTTTTACGTAAGAAGTGTTTTATTTTTTTGTCTGCTTTTTTCTTCTATTTCTCCACAGGCTCTCAGAAGGTCTTTCAACACCTCCCCAAGCTTGGGACTCAAGAAACCAGATCTCTTCCATCCTTGAAACTGTAAAGCTCTAATACGGCAGTTACAGATGTAGGGCAGAAGTATAACTGCCCTTCACCTGTAAAACCAGAACTGCTGGTACTTACACAGCTACACTGCTGGATAAAAACAATAATTTAATTGCTTAATGTAGAGAAGGCCTCTGAGGAATCTCTGTCTTCAAATAACCTAGCTAATCAAAACTTCATCATCAAAATGCACTCAACTCCCTCAGCAAAAGGGAACTCGAAATACTTTGCCAGGTACACTACAAAGAAACATTTCCCCCTTTTCAACCACCTAAGAAAACAAAAACAATCCACACTTGGACAAACAAATTCAAATGATTGCTCAAGGACTAAGTTATGGTGGATGCCCAATACAAAACATAATTCAGCAGGTTAAAAACGATGCCAAACCCCCAGACCTGTACTGGACTCCAGAGTCTATAATATGAGTGATGCCTCTTACAACTGACACACTTTGTGAAAAGCCACACGTAAATTATATATCTAAAAAGTATTAAAACATATCTGATGCTTTAACTTTATCTCACATTCATCTCCAGCTGTGGAAATTTCTGTCAACACAATCTTTACAGACAATTCCTTTAAAAAAGCGCTCCAAACCCACTCCATGAACAGTATCAAATACATCAGCACCCGGGGGAGCAGCGGAGCGTTCTCTCGCTTGGCAAGAAGTCGAGACACAGCCTAGGTGACAGGCGAGAGACCGCAGGGTGAGCAGGCGGCACCCCCTACAGCGACCTTGACCTGGTCACCCACTGCGGCCATGCGTCCCGACCTCTGCCCGAGGGCTGGGAGAGTTTCGGAAGGGAGGGCTGGAAAGTGGGGACGTTCCCGCTCGCCCGTCCTTCGTGGGCGCGGAGAGGCCACGGCGGAGCCGCGCCGGCCTCCACCCGCAGGCTCTTTGTTCCCGCGGCCGCGGTGGCCCAGAGCCTTTGTTGCAACGACAAGCCGGCGACAGGCCCCGCGCTGCAGCCCAGGCTGCTGCTGCTGCTGCTGCTGCCGCCACTGCCGGCCACCCGCCTGCCCTTCCGCGCCCCGCCGGTCTCCGTCGTGCCAACGGCCGTCTCCAGTCACCAGCCGCCGCCGCTGCCACCCCCCTCTTCGCGCCAGTCCACCACGCGAAGGCTCCCGCCGCACCTGGCCGCCGCGCCCCGCCCCGGACCGACCACCCCTAGTCCCCCGACCCCTCCCTTCGCCGGCAGGAGCGGGTGGGAGGGGAGTGGGCGCCCTCCTGAGGCGCGCGACCGCCGCCAGAAGCCGGCGAACGCCGGGAGCGAGCGCACGCGCGCCCCGAGAGAAGGAGGGCGGGCGGCCGGCCGAGCGGGGGCGCGCACGGGACGGTGTGTGAGGGAGCGAGCGAGCGAGCGAGGGGAGGGCGATACCGGGGCGGAGAAAGGCGGCAGCGGTGGCTTCGCTCGGCTCAGGGCAGGCGAGTGGGGACAGACGCTGCCGAGCTGGGAGACACAGCGGCCGACGACGACTTGGGGCATTCTTCCTCCTCCTCTTCGCGCCCACTCCCTGCCCTTCCCCCTTTCTTTTTTTCTCCTTCCCCGCTGTCCTCTGGGGCCGATTGCTATCGGCGGCGCGATCCCGGGGCGTTTCCGCGGCACCCGTGCCGACAGCGGCCGAGGGGAAAGCCGGCTCCTCCCCTCCCGCAGCCTGGACTGAGGGACCCCCCGCTTCGATCCCGTCTCCGCCCCTCGCCAGGGCTCGGCGGAGAGGGCCCGGCCCCAGCCCCGGCTCGGCTCCTCGGCGGCGGGCTCGGCGAGGATGTCGGGCGGCGGCGGCAGCCGGGAGGAGGAGCGGCGCAAACTCGCCGACATCATCAACCACTGGAACGCGAACCGGCTGGACCTGTTCGAGATCAGCGATCCCACCGAGGTAAGAGACTCCGCCGCAGACCCTCTTCCCCGGTCCGGCTGGCTAGCAGCGGCCCGGCCCGCATCCCCCTCTCTGGGCCGCCCGAGAGGTGAGACACTGCGCCCGGGCCAGGCCGCGCCCGCCTCCGCCCCACGGTCAGCCTGGCCCCCCGCGCCGCCTCCCCCCCGGCCGAGGGGCTTGGGCATAGGCCTTCCTCTATTCCGCGTTTAACACGCGGCCCCCTTTGACCGGGGAGGAGGCTTCGCTCCTTGCCGGGAAGGGCCGGGAAGCGAGTGTCGGGCCCCTCGCCGTGCCCGGACCGGCTCGGGTGAAAGCAGGTTGAAGCGGCTGCTAAGAGAAAGGGAGCGCAGGGCCGGAGTCGTCTCCTCCTCCCTCCGCTCTCGCAGGCACATGCCGACCATGCGGGACAGACGGCCCCAAGGCAGGGAATCCTCTGGGAGCTGGAAGTGGCGAAAGGGGGGCGAGTAAGTGCCGTAATACAAAAGCTAGACCCCCCCAGACTCCGAAAGGGGCTACCTCTGTGGGCTTTTTTTAAACTGTCTGTGACTTAAGCAGAGCAGGAGAGCGATTAGTGAAAGAGAAGGACTGAGAAGCTCGCTGGTAGGCTTTTTTTGTTGCTGCCTTTTTGTTTCTTTAAACATTCAGCTTTGTACAGAAGGCGCCTCTTACAAAGCAACCTGCTCTACTTGAGCGGCTCTCCGGGCCGCTGGTGCAATCTCCGGGTTAGCTTTCCCAGGGCGTGACGGACGGAGTGCTTTGGTTCGCTATGTTAGAAAGCTGCCAGCGCTCACTGTAAAGTAAATATCAGGAGCAGGTTCGTAGTCCTCAGTTCACATGTTGTACCGGAAAAACACAGCGGGTAATTTCTTCCTAATGAAATGGGTGTTTCTGATGGCTGAGAGAGGCTGGGTTTTACTCTTTTAAAAAAAAAAATGTAATAGTCAAACCACACCCTACCACTACCCCTTGTCATGTTCCCTTTGGCTGGTTAGTGCTGTGCGTCTGGTTTGAAAGCGGCGGCGGGGGGGAGGGTTGGGGAGGCAGGTTGCAGCCTTGGTTGTGTGTGACAGCACGCTCACTTCACGGAGGGTGGAGGCTGATCATTGTGCGTGTTCCCGGGGAAAAAGAGGAAATTCACACTTGCTCTTGGCCTGGCCCTAGTCCTGGTTGTTTATTAACAGAAGCCTCTTGAGAAATCAAGTTGGCTTCGTCTTGGAGCTTGCTCGTGTTTCTGCACCCAAGTGCTGGCTGCTAGGGTAGCCACAAAAAGAAAAAAAAAAAAAAAAAAAAAAAAGAGTCTTGAAAGCAATTCTAAGATTATTAAGTCTGTGATAACTTGAAAATGATTGCTTTGAGTATTTCAATTCTACTCATTGGAAACTGTTTCTCAAATGCCAAGATAAGGGTTTTCTGTGATTATTTTCTACGTTTCATAATAGTTTCTGTGACTGGAGCTCCATCTTTGCATTGCTTAGGGTTTATCAATATCCATGTTGGCTGACCATTGCTTGTTCAAAAAGGTGGGCAGAAGGTAGTATGATGGAGCTTTCGTGATTGTATCTGAGAATGTAGCACAGTCTGTCTGGAAATGCAAGCTGATTGCTAACTGCCTGTGGCTCTTTTTTTTGTGATTAATACATTTGTCCCTTCCCAGTACATGCCAACACTAACTTGTTTTCTTGGTGTTTGTGGCAGATTGTGCTTCTGTAGTTTTGTTAGTAAACAGTTTAGTAAACCTCACCAATTTTTATGTCAGTCTTACATGTTTATCATAATTAACTAGATTGGACATAAGCTACCAACTTCATTGCTATGAAAAGAAATAATAATTCTGCTTGCATTAGCACCAGACTTCTGCAGTTAAGCCACTGAACCTGTATAGGAGCTACTTACCACTATCAACAATGACCGTTATTTCAGTTGAACTACTGATACTAAAAAAGTCTTGTATGTCTAAGCTTTTTTGACTACTAGGTCTAAGTATGTTTAATAAGACTGCAGGTGCATTTACAGCAAACTGGCAGTAGGTAACAATTTTATCTATAAAGTATATTTTTCATCTACATGTTACAAAATATAGTGTTTTGTTTTGTTAATTTTTACAACTTGAGTACTGTGTCCAGAGAAGAGCAGTGAGGCTGGTGAGGGGGTTGGAGGGCATGTTGTAGGAGTGGCTGAAGGAGATAGGTTGTTTAGTCTGGAGAAGAAAAGGCTAAGGGGAGATCTCACTGTTCTCTCTAACTACCTGATGGGAAATTGTAGCGTAGCTGGTGTTGGTCAGCTAGCAATAGGGTGAGAGGAAATGGGTTTAAGTTGTGCCAAGGAAGGTTTAGATGGGACATTAGGAAAAACTTCTTTACAGAGAGAGTAGTGAAGCATTGGAATGGGCTGCCCAGGGAGGTGGTGGAGTTGCCATACCTGGAAGTCTTTAAGAACCATGTAGATCTGGTGCTTCAGGATATAGTTTAGTGGTTATGGTAGTTAGGTTACAGTTGGACTTGATGATCTTAAAGGTCTTTTCCAGCCCTAGTGATTCTATGACAAACAACTATCCCCATTTTTTTCACCATTGCTCTGAGATGACCCAATTTGGCAATATTTTAAACACATTTATCAACTTAAATGAAAGCCCTTTTACTGGACTTCTAAAAAACCAACAATTGCTTGTTGTTTTGCCTGCTTTTCCAGGCTCAGCCTGACTATTGGTCTTGCATATCATACGGGCTTCAGTGAGTGTGGCATCTGCAAAGATGCAGTAACCTGGATATGATTTTGGTTGGGAATGCCTGAGGTGGGTCAAACTGGATCATTTTAAACCGTCCAGACATGGTTGTTGGCCTGCTGGGATTAACTTTGCACCTAGCACATGTCCGTACTGCAAACTGTCACCCAGGAGCTTCTGGTTGTATGTAGCACGTTCAGAATATTAAGACGGGATTATTATAGTGATTTTCCAGGAATTTTTTCATTCTGAAAAATCTGGTTCAGGTGATTTGTCTTTTATGTTTCCTATATAGAGAGAGAGTGGGATTTCCAAGAGGAGCTAATCACTTCACTAGGAGTAGGCTTTCAGGGAGATTTATGTGTACAGAAGAGTGAAGTCTACATTAAATTGACTAGAGTTCTGATGGTATAGTTCAGGCAGTGGCAGTGAAATGTATTCACATATGACCTACTGATGTACCTCAGTGTTAGTTTTGAAGGTTTAATACTTTGGTGAGACACGATTGCTGTAAGTCCATTGGATCCTCATAAGTTTAATAGTGTAAAATGTGACTAGTTTTTGAATGTATAGATGGGGATTTTTAAAGCAATTTAAATGTGTGGGTTTTTATAGCAAAGCACTTCGTGAAACTAATCAGCTCAAATACCTGTTAATATTTCATTGTGTAGACTAGTCCTAAGGGATTGAAGATTTGAAGAGTTAGGCACAAATCATTTCTTAAAGTATATTGCCTGTAAAATATTGAAAAACAAGAGCCTTGGATAGGGCATAGAGTTTGTTGCTTTTTCCTAGCTTGTGTCATACGAGGTGTTAACTAAGTCATTCAGTGCTATTTTTCCCCAGCAAAACCAGGGATAAAGGGCACTGTCTGTTTCATGCTTAGAGTTGGATATTCTTCTGTCTGCAGTCTGAAGAAGGTTGAAGACTTCTTGGGAGTAATGCTTTCATGTTTTCACTTACACTTTCACTGAAGTCACTTGTGGACTCATTGAAAGCAAGGTGGTAATTTTAACTTTGTTAGGTATTTACCTATTTTAACACTTGTTGCTGTTCTGAGAAACCTGCCAATCGTTTGCATTAATTTAATTAATTTTTAAGATTTTTTTTTTTTGTATTCAGAATGTAGCTGAGAGAAGCTCTGAGAAGCTTTAAAATTTTTAGTTAACTACTGATTAAACTTTAGTGGTGTCGGGAGAGATGCTAGGTACAGACCTTTCCTAAATAGCTCTGTAATGCTCATGCTAATTTATACTTGGCTACACTTTACTGTGTGTGTCTCAAATGATGAGGCAGCTACTCACTTTACGAAGTTTAAAGATATAGAAAATTTTGGGGAAGTGTGGGAAGAACCATGTTTTTGTAGATCGATCAACAGTGAAATTCAAAATGAAACAGTATGTTAACCCTTTTCTTTAAATCAATTTCTCCTTTCTGTTCCACTTTCTCCTTGCATTTGCTCCAAGCATTATTGTTCATAAGCTGGTAGATAAATTATTTATGCTTACATGCTTTCACCTTGATTGATTGTACAAAACAACTGCATGTGCATGTTTTGGGGCAGAGCAAGGAATGCAAATGCTCTGTAGACTATTTTGTTTGTCACTGTCAGAATAAATATAAATACTCCTGAAAGAATTTAAGATTTGTTGGTTTAAAGTCCCATACATGAACTAGGTGTTATAATTATTGCTGATCTTGATGACAAAATAAGCTTTCATCTGTAGTGTGCATTCTGATAACAGTATGAGAGGAAGAGAAGTGCTGTGTTTTTCTGAACATGATTTGGGGCTTAGGAATGTGAATTGAATTTAATTTTTTGAGAAAGATAGGTTTATGGACTAGTGGGATTTCTTTGATAGTGCCGCAAAGACTTGGGGATTGTCAGAAATACTGATCTGTTGTAGGTTTGTTTTGTTTTTTTTTTTATGATGGAGAAAGCTATTCTAGTCTGATCTAGTAGTCTACCTACATGTTAACAAAAGTAGAAAGATTTAATAAAAAGCTTGGAGAAATAACATGTTTTGTGTTAGCAACTCTGTTTTAGTAGTTACTTATAACTTCTAAATGGCTATAGTTTTTAAAAAAATCAAATTTGGACAGTCTTTATGGCTGTTTGATTTCTTTTGTAGTTTTGCTGGGGTTTTATTATTATTATTATTATTATTTTTATTTTATTTTTATTCCTGTCCAAAATTCCCTTTTGTTAAGCTCTGCAGGAAGGTATTAGAAATAACTCTGCAGGAAGGCATTAGGAATAACTCTTAAGAATGAGGGTGGCTGTTTTGTTTAGTGTGGGGGTTTTGTTGTTGTGTTGGTTTTGGGTTGCTTTTTTGTTTGTTTGTTTTGTTTTTTGTCTTTTTTTTAATAACACCAGAGCAGGAGAGAAATTAATATATATGTATTCGTTCTAGTCAGAATGTTTTAAATGCTTTTCACTGGCTTTAAATACAAATAGGGAATCTATTTAGGAAAATGGTGCACAGTACAAGGATGAAAAGATAATTCTAAAGTTGATGCAATTTTGATCTTTATTCTTTTGGTTCAGATGTGATTCTAATTCATTAAAAGACATAGGGAAGACTGATACATGACACATTTATCATCTTTCCAAAGCAAATATGCAACCTTGTTGCTTAAATCTAATTAAAGCAATTAAAATTCTGTGAAGGTTCATCAATAGCTAGAGGGTGGGGGGCAAAAGGATGGAGCCAGACTCTTGCAAGTGGTGCCTAGTGACAGGACAAGGAGCTGTGAGCACAAACTGGAACCCAGGGTTTTCCACCTGAAGATGAGGAGACCCTTCTTTGATGTGAGGGTGCTGGAGCCCTGGTGCAGGCTGCCCAGAGATGTTGTGGAATCTCTATAGACTTTCAAGACCTATCTGGATGTGATCCTGTGTGACCTGCCTTAAGTGATCCTGCTTTGCCAGGGGAGTTGTACTTGATGATGTCCGGAGAGCCCTTTCAACCTGTTATTCTATGATCTGATAATAAGAATTAGGAATCTTGGGAATCTACAGTGATTTTAAAACATACCTGCATGGTTGCTTACCTGTAGGTTTTTAAAAGTCTGGCTCTGAGACTTTAAAAGGGCTCATGTTTTAAGACTGGGGTTAGCAGTGACTATTTCTGTTGCATTACATGTGAAGCTAGTAGTGGAAGTGCTAGCATAGAGGTAGAGAAGCATCACAAAAATGGTAGAATTACTTGTTCTTTCTCCTCATGTTGGATTCTACAGCTTTCAGTTATTTGAATTAGTGCAACTTGGCAAACTGTATGGAGACCAAGGAGGTGATGAATATATCTGAAAATACCAAGTGTACCAAACCAGTGATAGAAAATAAATTATCTTTTGCAACAAATATTTGAGGCAATATTTAGACACTCTGGAAGAATATCTTGTAATCTTAAAGGATTGGGCCCTGCACTTCTTACTGAGTAGAATATTTTCCAATCATTACTATCACAAAACAGACACAGTTCAAGAGGGGGTAAAAACACTGAGTCTGAGTCCTAGTTCTGGATTAGAAGGGCTGGGAAAAAAAGAAATCATGGACCCAAGACTGCTCATTTGCATCAAAAGAACTATTTGGAAACCAGTTTTCCTGTAACTGAGTAAAAGTGAATAGTCTGTCCTTACAAATGAAATATCTAGAGACTAATAAGAAGTTTGAATTAAGATTTTGACCACAATTTACAGACAGTGTAATGCCATGAAAATATTTCTAAGCAGCAGCTTTATGCTGTGCTTTTAATATTGCTTATGTAAATTATTTCTTGAGTTAGTGAATAATTAGCTCCATACAATTGAGACATAGTGGAATTTAATTCTCTCCTGATCTGTGAATCTTTTCCCTACCTAAAATGCCTTGGACAAGCATTATTCTTCAGTTGAAAAAAAAACCTCGTCCTCCAGACACGTCAGGGATTTACTTGGGTTTCACAAGTGTGGGTTTTTTCTGGCAAAACAATTTGCTTTTCAAAAAGGTTAAACCAAAATGACTGGAACGCACTTAAGATTTCAGAGAAAAACATTGGTTTGTAATTAATACAATTTTGCTTTTGTCTATAACAAATATTCATCTAAATGGGGTAGAAACCCCTAAACTTAGCTGGAAGATGTTACAAATTGAAATGAACTGTTTATGATAAGGCTGTAGATTTATCTTTGTGTCAGTATTTGTTTGAAAAGTTGCTTTGTTAAAAATTAAGGGAAGTAGATTGTTGCTATGCAAAATTGTTGCGTAAATAATTTCTGATACTGGCTCTGATGAGGGTGGAGTTGAAAATCACAGCATGAAGTAATAAACAGAATGAATGTTAGGAACTTAAGTGAAATTTAACAGATATTCTAGGTAAGTAATGCAATATTTCCAAAAATTAACTTCATGCTAATGGAAGCCTTTTCTGAAGTATATTTGAGTAAAGCACTACTTAGGTAATTCTTGATTTTTGTTTTTTTTTTTAATTAAATATTTTTTGCTAGGAAAAATATTTGTGTATAAAATATTTGAGTGATGCTCATTCCAGTGAATAGTGATGTATAAGATTTTGCTTAAGCTTGTGAAAAAGGTTAGAGCCTGTTAATTTCTGCAGTTAAGATTTTTTTCTCCTTGCAATATTGATTTTTACCTTAAAAATCACCTGCTGACAGTTAATTACAATAATGTTTTAGGAGGGTGAGGTTTTTCTCCTTTTTTTTTTTTTTTTTAAACTGGCTATAAAATCCCAACATAGGAGTGAATTCAGTAACTGTTTAGTAGTGTATTCACATTAATTATGCTTAAGTAATTGAGAAGATAAGTGGGTAGCATCTTACATTAGGTCTATCTCATAGCAGAGTCAAGAATTACACTACAAACAACTGGTGAAGGGGTTTCTGCTCTCTAGTTTGTACATCAGGATCAGAAATTATAACTAATGTTGAACACATACCTTCCTGAAAGGTTTTTTTAATCAGGTTTATGTGAAAATCAAGTGTAACATGTTTATCTTTCTGGATGAAATCAAGATCATTAAAAGTGAAAATGCTCAAGGCTTTTTCTAATTTGTTGGGTTTCCTTTGCTCTCCTTTTTCTCCACTTGTTCATTTCTTCACATCCTTTCATGCTCCTATCCTTGTTTTCAAGGAAGGAAATGCAAACTTTGCTGATTTTTATTGAAATAGTTTTTTTTATTATTTACTGAGTAATCAAGAATGTGGAAATTTAAGATAAGATTTACAGCATCAACACTAATTTTTAGCATTTTCATTCAGTTCAATAGCCTCTGTAATGTAAATGTTCATGTCTTTACCAAATTGTTGCTCAGAGTTTTCTTTAGTCAAGGTGTGTATCAGAAATGGCTTTTTCTTTCGTAGATAAACCAAGGGGCTTAGAAATACTTTTTTTGCTAACTTTCTTTTTCCTTTCAATGAATGTTACCAGGATAGACCAAACTGGGTATTATATAGTTCTTCTGGATACATGCATAACTTACTTTATAATTATAGTTAAACACTCTGCAGAGTTCCCTTTCCCACCCTTAGCTTTAACTGTAGGTAGAAATTACTTACTGCTTTTCTGTAGCGGTCCCTGTCTACATGGTTGATAACACAAGACAAAAAACAGGAGACCACAAAGAGAAAACTGTATTGATGACTAGCAGTTCAGGTCTTTCTGGACTGTGCATATTGTGCCTAGTGAGCTTCTGCTCAATGAATAAACTTATATGGTCATAACAGAACTTTTTCTAGTAGGAGGGTAGGTTTTCCATCTGATTGGTTGCCCTCAATCATCAAATTTCAATTGTGCCTTTCATTGCTGTCTAGTTTTCTTCTCTAGTAAGACTGAAAAATCTGCTTTGACATACATGAATCCAGTGTTCATTGCTTCTTTTTTATAACAGTACTTGCCTGTTTTGCTGATACCTTCCTATTCTAGATGACCTTACTTTTTCCCTGTTATGTGTTGTATAACTTGGTAAAAAACATTTTGTGTAATAGTTCGGATGATGGCCACCATCTTTTACAGGCATAAACCTCAAGGTTATCAACTAGCTTGTCGTATGTTACATTTCATTACATTTTCTAGAGCTTTTTTACCTTGTTTTCCTCATACTAAGTATAGACCCTTTGCTCAACTCCTCTTCAGATCATCTTTTAGCACAGGTATTCTTAATCAGGGAACCATTCCTCTGATAGCACCTTCATTCTCATTTTCTTAAGACACCTTCTTTCTAGATACTGCTTTAATTTCTTTCCACACTGAGCAGGGCAGGGCTCTTTATTGCCCTGATCTCTCTTGGGCAATTTTGATATAGATTACTAGTTCTGGAAATGATTTTAGAGTTTAAATAGTGAAACAACTGGGAAAAAAGTCCTAGGGCTAGGGTTGTTATTTAGCAGATTAGTATAAAACGTCAGTTGAAAGTACAAATGGGACACTAGGAAATTTAAATAGTACTCTGGTGCACATATTTCTAATCTGTCTTTGAATTTTGTCCTATAAATGGGAGAGTCTCTAAATAGAATTTATGATTGTACTCATGAAATTGTGTATACTTCTCTTCTATAAATTTGGCCATGTCATCTGTTCCAGTCAAGAGCATAAATTGCACAACATCAACTTTGCAAGTTTTAAGCTTTTTTTTAATGATGCTTGGTGTATCTTAAGAATAATTATCAACAGATTTCTAATTTTACTTGTGTATTTCAAGAGTATAAGATACAGTGGGATTAAAAAAAATAGTTAAGAGTTACTATAGTAACTATTTTCAAGGACAGTAGGAAAAAATATAGATTTGCAATGTAACTGGAAATCGAGTCTCTCTTTGAATATGACTCCTAATGCCAGATCAGCTCTTGGGTAAATATTCTAGAGTATCTTTTGCGTATTACAATACTAGTTTCTATAGAGTGGTGACAGACTGAAACAAAAGTGCTACATATGTTAATGTCTCCAGGGTGTGTGTGGGGGTTATTTATAAGTTCATTGGTTTTGTTGCTACTTTGCTATGTTGTACTCTTGTAATTAGAACTAAGGAATATGGAAGCTCTAACAAAAGCTTACTACCTAGTAGTAGGTAACTGTTTCTCAGTGAGCTGTTTTAAGGCTTGCACTTGATGAATTTTCCAGGGATGTGTCTGAGTTGCACACTGTGATACTGTGCGTAATTTCTGGTTCTACTCTGTAGTGAAAGCACCTTTATAGTGGGGAAAAAGTGAAATAATGAGTTTTCTGGCAATAATATTTGTTTGCCCAACAAAGTATGTTGTCCATAGCAATATCTATGAACTAAAGTTTCAGTGCCTACATTTTTCAAGCACCCCATGAGCTGTGTAGTAGGAGTTTTGCTTTGTCAGGTGAGTCTTATTACAGTCTGCACTCCAGTATTTTACAGACAGATGCACAACTTAATTGCCATATCATACTTTTACACATATATTGTATTGCATGCACAACCTAGTGGAAGATCAGAATCTCCTTTCTTACCAAGATTAGTGGCTGTTGTATAGCTTATGCAAAATAGCTCAAACAACAAAGAAACCCTCCCCCAGTGACTACAATGAGGAAAACTCTCTTTCCCTCTGCCCTCTTGGAAGGTGGTCTGCTTTGAGCAGTACATCAGATTGAAATTAAAAAGAACCCTTTAAACATTTTGCTGCTGTTCTCAATTTTAGTAAAAAATAATTATTCAGTGTTCTTAATTTAAAAAATACCAGGACAGTATGGTCTGTCATGCTGTACTCTCCTTGACAGGAAGATGATACAAACCAAATTGTATGAGGTTGTGTTTTGGAAACCTTTGCATTGATGCAATAATCTTTATAATGTGGTTTCTGTTGAGAAATCTGGAGAATTCTGGCTTGTATTCCCCTTACATGTAGAGTTTGGTAGTATTGACTGCATTCAGATTGTATCCAGGCATTGCATACTTCTTGTAAAATTCTGGGTATTTTATTAGGAAGCACAGAAGTTACTATTTGAAGTGATAGCCTTACTGAATGCTACTTACTTTCAGTGTAGAGACAATGGAAGTTTTATGAGTCCTTTAACATGATGTATTTATTACGGCTATTGAAAGACTGAGTTTGTTTTCATATCTGGAAAAGGGAAATAATTTGAAAATTGTGATGGAAAGACAGTGTTTACTAAATGATAAGTGCTCAGTCCTGCTAGTTGGTTTTGGTAGATTGCCTGTTATGTATAGTGATTGCTGTATAGTAAGGAAGTTCAGAAGGGGACTTACTTAAGATTACTGCATTTTGTGCTCTAATCCTTTATTTTATGCTTAAAAAAAACCATCAACAACCAAGCAAACAAAAAACCCACAACCCAAACAACTGTTCCTTTCTTCAGAAATTGGTGAAATGCTCTAACAAAGCTTTTCTTTAAGAGATGTATTGGAATACTTTTGATAAAGACTCCAGAAATAGTGAAATTGTATCAAGTATTACAAGAGCATTTTGGTTGTTGCCATAGCACAATAAGGACTATATGAATAAATTCAACTGTTACATCTGTAACAAACTGATTTCAGGCAGATAGGGGTTGATATGTGAACTACAAAAACAACAACCAAAAAAACAGAAACAAAAAAACAACCAACCCAAACCAAACAAAAACCAAAACAATGAAGTAACTTTATGCACTGATTCTTGACAAGTTTACTGAAGCGTTTGAAGACCTAGCCATCCCATGGAATTATTACAGTCCTGGAAAGCAGTAAAGACATAAGCTGGATTTGCGTGTTCTAGCCTGAGAAAAAAAAATGAGAGGTATTGTCTCTGTCTCAGAGCTTTTGTCAGGGTTTACAGTAAAAATATATGATTTTCTATTACCTTCTGCTTTCTGTCTCTATTTTTTTTTTAACTGAAAGTGGCCTGTGAGGTAGGATCTGTAATTACTTTAAGTGTTAGAATTTTGCAGCGTTCAAAACCCTAGTAGATTTTTCTGAAGTAGTAAACAAAATCTCTTAATCTGGTACTGACTCAGTATCTTGCATATTCATAGTTCTGAAGGAGTTGTTAATTCTTATTGTTGAAAGTAAATTATTTGCAGTCTACTACAGAGTACAGAATACTTTGTTTGCTCTCTGCTTTCTCACCTTTGAGAAAGCAAAGAGCATGCTTTGAGATCAAGCATGAAGTCTGAATATCAGTGCATTAGTTTTGAGACATTAACCAAATTTGAAAAATTTGCCTTCTCATTCATCCTGAATGATAACTAACAAATGGCAGCACAAAACTCTTGAGAGCATTGTACCAATGTAAGTCAGTCATATGCTGAGGCAAAGCATTGTACAATGTTCTAATAGAGGTAGCCTGAAGTTTGTAAAAACCTACTGAATCTCAGCACTTACCTTAAGTGTCTGCTTTATCTTCAGTGTTCTGCATTTGTCTCCAGGCCTTTGACCATCCTTGTGTTCACGGATGCTCATGAATACCTGTATCTATCATTATAAATGCAGTGATCTAACTCTCTCAATAAACCTGCCTATGCAGAACCCTTCTTTTCCATATTTCCCACACACATACTCTGCCCCACACTCTAAGCAGGATGCTCCAAACTTTCACTTATGGTAAAAAATGTGAATTGCAGCAGTCTTCACATTTGTTCCTGCTGCTAGATGGCCTTCAGAGACTCCGAGAGGATGACTTTATTCAGCTTTTGTCAGTAGCTTCCTGTGAGGTTACTGATCAGCCAGTCTTCTTGCACATGCCATGTGAACTTTGGAGTTTGAAATGACCAGACCATTGCAGTTAGATGTTTTTATAATCACCTAGTCCCTGTGCTGATAGTGTCTGTGACATTTCTTTTCTGCCTTTTTTGTTGGTTTGTTGTGGGTTTTTTGGTGGCTTTTTTTTTTTTTCTAAGGGAGTGGGGAGAAGAGGTGTTTGTTTCTTGCTTGCTCTAATGTTACAACCATAGATATATTTTCTTTGTTTTGTAGAAAATTTCTTCTAAGTATACTTTCATATTGAGTATCATCTTCTGGGTATCTGCTAGGTAGAAATAGAAGGAGTTTTCTGGATTAACCTTGCATTGAATGCCTCAGTTGCTGAGAGAGGAATCTTGCAGCAAGAGGGAAAATTCCTTCCCAACCACCTCATAAGTAATTAGGATGGTTCTCACAGCAGGTAGTGCTAAATTTAGCTAAATCCGGAGGATAAACACTGTTTCTTCATGGTGCAAAATGGCCAAGACAAGTGCCCTGATTCCTGATGCACATACCCTTTTCCTAGTTAGAAGTTCCTTGCTTTCAAGGTAATACCATGACATTATCAGTGATGGTAGAAGTCTGCAAGCAGGATGAGATACCAGCATATTTCTGATACCTTTATACCTTTAATTTCTGAACTAAAATATTGGAAAGCACTGTTCTTTGGCATGACTGATAGACGCTTATGTACTCTGAAGCTGTTTCCACTTCAACAGCTATAAAAGAGGATGAGCAGTTTCACATGTATATACTCTGTTCTGCAGCTATTTCTTAAACCACCCCTTGGCACTTGTTCATAGAAAGAAAGCTGGTAGTGTTGGCCCTCTTCATCCTGTTGCCGTTGTGGGGGGTTGCCTTCCACAGTATGGAACTGTCCATTTCGGATTTTCTTCCAGCTCTTTGTTGTTGGTGATAGTGAAGGCAATGATATTTTCTTCTGCTGCTAATGTTTAGCAGTTGCTTTGAGCTGATCCCTGCCACTTTTGCAGCATTCAGACGTACTGAATAGTAGCAGTTAAATTGTATGTTTTTAACTGTGGCTTTCAAAAAATTTGGTCAGCCCTTTCTGTGCCTTATCTTCCAACTACGTCATCTTAACTTAAATGTTGTTAAATGTATCAACATTTTAACTGGTGCTTGGTTTATTGCAAAAATTTGTGTCCATATTTACAGATGTGAAATCTGTGTCAAATGAAAAAGAAAAATTGTCAGGTTTTGCTAAAGCTTACTGAGTTTGCTGGGAAAAGCTGCTTACTTGATGTATGCAAGGGGACTTCTTTGGTATGACTGAGCTTTCTTGTTTGTATATGCTAGTACAGAATAACAGTCTAATATGACTTTTTCCTTACATTGACTATTAATGTAAGCCAGTTTTGTGGGTAGGAGATATATGATAGTTTTTTAATGTAATGAGAAATTTTTAGTCTAATTCTTGAAAGGAAGAAATGCTTAATCAAGGATGCTTGGAAACCAGTGATGTACCTTACTTTTTTTTTATTTTTTTTGCTTAGAGTGCTTCTGCAGTATGTTACTAAATAAGCTGAGATTTAGATCATAATTCTACTTGTGTGTTGTTGTAGCCTACTAAACTGTCATGTGTTTGTATAAAAGACCTGTGACATTCTTGCTTGTTATAATGTCTTCAGAGCAGTGGGATGGGGAAACAATGTTGCACGTACATGAAGCATTGAAAAAGTGTTGTAAATTTGGTTATTATAGAAACAGAAGAGAAGCCAGATTTTTGTGCATGCATGCTGTTTGCTGGGTCATGCTGTTTTGAGATTTCATCTTACAAAATATGGTGGTAGAGTTACACTTAGGATGTCATACACGATTTAAATCTTACGATGACTTGCATAGCAAAGAATGTCCCTTTTCTCTATTTGGTACATTTCATACAGTGGGAAGTAGGTTATGTATCTTCACAGAAAACTGGAATCACTTTAATATTTAGTTGGTGTTTTTTTGTTTGTTTTAAAAATATGTACATATCAAATCTATGTGACATTGACTCATTTCAATAAATAGGTAACTTTACATTTTGCTTAATTTATTTCCCACACGTGTAACGTTCTCATATTCAAACTGCTAGGAAGCTTATAAACTAATTAAGACATCTATATATGTTTCATAAAAATAAGTAAATTGGTCAAGGTATCTAATCCTAAAGAAAGCTTGTGTCTCATTGTGAAGAATAATAAAAAGTACACAGCAAGGAATATGTAAAATGAAGGGGGTTTTGTTTGTTTTTATTTCTGTATAAATATTTTTGTACAAATAAGCCTGGAAAAGTTTACTGTCCTGAGTAGGAGAGAAACAAACCAGTGGCCAAAGAGGCTAGAGAATCCTTATGTTTTTAAATCCCTTAACCCCTTTTTACTTTATTGTTGCTGTTTTTTTGTTGGTGGGGGTGTGGGTATGTGTGTCATCTTTTCGTTTTCCTGTGACATACTCTCACTAATGAGAGGATACACCTGTCTTGGTGTCACTTTTCAGTTACATTAATCCTGACTTGCTGCAAAGATTCTTTGGATAATATCACCAGTTAAAGCCTAAATTGTTTCACGGTGAGTCAGAATATACTTGAAATCTTGCGTGGTAGTACCACTTATGCCTGTATTAACTGTGTTTTAATATCTGAGCAAGCCAAGTTACCAAAGGCTTTTGTAATCTGAGCCTGTTTAAACTCGAAGTATTCCTGTTCATGGTTAATCATCTGCATTAATGTTTGTATTGTAACTTGTCCTTGGTCAATGTGCCACTGAAATGACAGCCCCTTGATAAGACTAAAATTAAGGTCATTTCGTAGAACTGTATCTCAGATCAAGAAAATGCTTGGAAGTAAGCAACCAATTCTTTTTCAGATAGCCTTTTGCAGTTTATTAAATGTAATGACAAATTAAAGGTGGGAATTTTTTAGGTGGGGCTCACTAAACATAAAAGCCATGGCACTGGCTGCAAAACTACCGTGCAGAAGTACAGGACTTAATGAGAGTAAGTCATGTACAGTACACTGGTAAACAATTTCTTCTGGTGACTGATTACTACATCTTCAGAGACCATTTTTTTTAACTAGTGCTGAATGATAAAAACAGTACTTTGTTGTCTTCTAGAAGACATAGAATCAAAACAGAGCTGGTAGTGCTTTTAAAAACATGGCTCCTTTGGTAATCAAATGTGCCATTTGAAGGGTGAAATGAGCATGTTCATGGGTGGATTCCCCAGTGCAAAGTGATTTTCCTGACTGGGAAAGTGCTTTTTCTCTTTGGTGTTTGGCTTGTGGGTTTTTTTTTTTCTTTACATGTATGTTTTTTGTGTATCTGAGACAAATTTAGAAAACTTAAATGCTGCAAATTGCAAATTAAAATACATTGAAAGGCTTAAATAGTATTTTCAGACTGAAAAGCATTTCTAGCATTTTCTTTTTCTCATAAAGCTGAAGTGTATTCCAGAGGACTGGAATTTTATAAGTAGCGAACAAATTGTAGTAAAAAGAGAATAGTAAATATTTTGCCTTGTTTTAATAAAAATTAAACTTGGTTATTGTTAGAATGTGCTCCTTGAGATCACTTCCTTCTTGACACAAACATGAAAATTGTCATGGCTTAGTAGTGTAGACCTTACTGTTGGTGAAGAAGGGGTGGCCTGTGGCACAGGGAGGAGCTGCATGTCCAAGTTCAGTAGCTCTTAATCATAGCTTAAAAATTAATGGATGCTGACGTTACCATTTCTGACTCCGATGTTGCAAATTAGTTCATCTCACTTGATTAGTTATAGGTCTGTCCAAACAGAAGAGCTTTCAAAAAGGAGACCTATATCCTTAGAAAGAAAATTTTACTTGTTCCTTTTTTTGTTGATCGTCAGAACCTCTAAAAAGTTTGGCCTTGGGGGAAAGATGTTCTATATATTTTTGTTTAGTTTTAGCAGTTTGAGACATGATGCAGCTTAAAATTTTAGGCCAAAGACCTTGTGCAGGTAATGTCATCAGAAACCTAGATCTCCTGTGGAGGAAGAATTACATAGTTGGCCAAGACTTCTGTGTAGTTAAATGTTTAAAATAATTTAAAAATTCATGTGATGGACTGTAACTTTTAGGGGCTAAAATGTGTGCTGTCTCTTAGTGTGTTTGAAGGGTATGAATGAAAAAGATGAACAAAATCAACTGTTGTCTGACATAAAACCCCCCTGAGCTAGTTTTTCTAGTTCTTCAGTGCTCAGGTAGCTCCCTTATCATTAAGAATAAAGGTAATTATTAGATTAAATTATTTGAAAGAAACTGATACAGATTGCTTTGTCCATGTGCTTTCTGTGTTGAGAATTTACAAACATCTGACCATGAGGACCACGTTTTTACAGTCTTAAAAAAGAGAGACTTGTCCACATGGTTTTGTGGACATGTATTATTCAGATACATAGTGATAGACAACTACTAAATATCAAGTTGTTCTTAAAAGATCACAAGGTAATCCACAGGTTAAAAATAGTGTCAGTGATATGATTTACTGTGCTCTCTGTGGAGGAGCAGTCCTTTAAACTGCTTTGGGTATCCAGATTATAGTTTGGAAACAACTCATTACTGGCAGATACAGGACATGTATGTTTTACAGTGAGTTATTGCTAGTTTAGTACTCTCAGCAGGAGTGAGGATTTATTTGAGAATTTTTGATCATGAAATTGTTGAAATAATTTTTAGTGTAATTGGTTTCTAGAGCCAGCACTATGACAAATTCCCACAATGAAATTCCTAGACCTGTATCATTTAAAAAGTATCTTGGTTGTCACATCTATAATTACACAGGGTGTGTAGAAAAGACCAGGATGTTTTTCTATTGCTAAATACTGGTAGGCCAGCTAAGTTAAGTTCAGAAAATAAGGTCTTTCATCTGCAAGTTGAAATTAATGAAAGATTTAAAGTTGAATTTGGAGCACAAAAAGTGCATTTTTCATCTCAGTATACTAAAACTGTTATCCTTTCCTTATTATTTTATTAATTCTTTTTTCGTAAGTGTGTAGGAAGAAGGTTGATCCTTTAACTATTTTGTTAATTTCAGGCTTTCTATTTCACATTGGTTTTGTTTTGATTTTGTTCATAAGAAGACTTGAAACAGAGACTTCTCTTAGTGTTTGAAATTCAGATTGCGTTAGAGGGCCTTTCCTTCCTTCTGTCCCCTGTATGTAACCTGTATGAAGTGAACGACTGAGAAGCTTGAAACTAGACTGTTACTGTACTTAGACCAAGATTTCTTCATTCTTTTCTTGATCTCTCTCTTGTTCCACCACACTTTCCTTCCGTTCTCACTTTTGAGTTTTGTTTTCTTCTGATGTTCTCTTGCTTTGTGGTCTTCTCCTCAAAATCAAGGTATGCTGCTGTGGTTAGCATGTGATTTTATTATTATTAATATTTCCACCCATTCCTACCCTCCTGTGCTCCATATACCCTGTAGCAACTAGAGGATAGCAACAATTTGGTATTGATGGTGGTGAATCCCTTTGCCTGTTGCACTCAGTTGCTTATCTGAACTTTAGAACTGAACTATATACTGGGGGAGAACAAGTAAATTTTAAAAAAATTATTTAAAAAAAAATCCTCTTATTCAGAGTCCATGCCTTAACTTTTTCTGAGCTTCCATTGCTTTTTGGTTGCATAATCTTAAAGAATGAGCAGGACTTGCACATTAAAAGAATCATCCTGAAAATTCCTGATGACGTACTTGTGTTACAAAATATGCCTTTGTATTCTTAAAGGGAAAACAAGTTAGAGGCTAGTCTTAGTCTTTTGCATTGGTGAATAGAATAAGCAAGCTTATTTTAGAGATATATACAATGGTTCACTTGATAACATTTGAAAAAATGGTTTGGGGCTTAGATAATCTTACCCATATTGATAATGACGTAATTGTGCAGTCCACCAACTACAAATATGTTTTGCAAAATAAAACTTTTCAGATGTCAATGAATAGCCAAGCAGTGGAACAGGTTGCACAGGAAGGTTGTGGAGTTTCTGTCCAGGGAGGTTTTTAAGGTGAGACTTGAAGATCTAACCTGACCTCAGAGATGACCTTTCTTTCAGCAGGGGATCTGCTGAGATTCATTCTTCCCCAAGTTATCCTGTGATCCTAGATGGATCAATGGTGTGCCCATTGTAATTTATTTCCATCTGGGATGGATTGCATTGCATTAGCTGAAGAAATTACTCTTAATATGTATTACAGAACCACTTATGTAGGTTTTACTGTCTCTGATCTCTACCAGTTGGACTTGTAGCTGAGGAGATGTTATGCCGGTCCTTAAACTATTTCATTTAGCATTTTTCATATTTTCTTTTGTCATGACACTTCTTGGGACATACATATAAGGACATCTCAGCATTGGTACTATCCTTTTGGTTGTGCCCTGTATTTATAGAGTCATGGAACAGTTTGGGCTGGAAGCAACCTTCAAAGACAGTCTAGTTCATGGGCAGGGACACCTTCCCTTAGAGCAGTTTGCTCAAGGCCTCATCCAAACCTGGCTTTGAACACCTCCAACAGGGGGGGGGGAGCATCCACGACCTGACTGGGTGACCTGTTCCAGTGCCTCACCACCTTTACAGTAAAGAATTTCTTCCTAATATATAGTCTAAATCTTCCTTCCTCAAGCTTCAAGGCTCCAAGCTCCTATGCTTGAGGATCATCTTGGGTAAAGGTAAACTAAGGATATCTGCCTGCCCTGCTGGTGTAAGGCTTCTGTAGCCTTGGAAAATCAGTGAGCCTCTGTTCCATAGATACTTAAATAGGATCACAAGATGCTTTGGAAGAGAGGCTGGCACATTTCTATTCCAACTTCCTTATCAAAGCAGGGTCAGTCCTGAAGATCCCTCAGAACTTTACCCTGTAATGTCTTGAAAAAACCTAAACCCCAGGTACTACACAACCTCTCTGGGCACAATCCACCACTGCTTGGTTTTCTTAATGGTGAAAAAGCTTTTCCTTGTATGCAATGGAAAGAGAGGCCTTTAAAATTATGTCCATTTTCTTTTGTTCTCCCAGTATGCACTGTTGTGAAGATGCTTGTTGCATCTTCTTGATGGCCTCTTCCTAGGTATTGTGGGCTGCTTTGTAGGTCTCCCCAAAGCCGTCTCTTCTCTGAGAGGAGCAAACCCAGTTCCTTCTCTCTCCCCTATTAAGACAGTTCTTCAGCTTCTTGTCTTGTGGTCCTCTGCATCACTTCAGTTTATCTGTGTCCTTCCTATGTTGACAGCCCAGAACTGGATGAGTAGAAAATGATAACCATTTTACTTAATCTAAAGTCTATATTCCTCCTATTAGCACAGCTCAGGGTGATGTTGACCTTTGCTGCCAGGGCATGCTTCTGAATCATCTTCGGCTTCCTGTCCACCAAGATCCTCAAGACCTTTTTAGTGGAGCTGCTGCCCAGCCAGTTATTCCTGAGCCTGTGTAGTTGCAAGACATTATTCCATTCATGGGCAGGATTTTGCATTTGTCTTAATTTAATTTTGAGGAATAAAAAACCAAAACAAAACACTTAAAACCCCAAACCAAACAAACAAGCCCATAAATGCTCAAACACCCCCCAAAAACCCAAACCAAAACAAAAAAACCCTCACTCAAACCCTCACCTTGTAGAACTCCTTTTGTTGAAACCTTTAGGCATGTGCTTGAGTACTTTGAATATTGAAATGGTTCGTCACTTTTGAAGCTGAGCACAGGACTGGTTTGTCCCAAAACTTCGATCATCATCTGGAGTTCAAGAAAAATTGTCCTTCTCAAAGGCTTCTTTCCTAAATGGAAGCTGTCTACCTGAAGATGGCCACAGCAGCATGCACCAGAGAGACTGCCTATGTATGAAGCCTTAATGTTGAATGAACAAACTCTTGAAGGAGCTTTTGAATTGTATTCTCTTAGATAGGTAATCATCTGCTCTGAATTCTAGGAATGAAGCTGCTGCCTAAGGAATGTACAAGTACAGAAAGGTGAGGAAGAAAGCAGTACATGAAGGATGCTTACATGATGATTAAGCTTTCAGCTTTTCAGTTGTCCTTCTGTTGTTCTTCTCTCCTCCCAATTTTACATACCCAGTCTCATAACTGTTGATCTGACCAACCTGCTCTCTGAAACTCCTTCACTCTGTGTAACCAGGTGGTGGCACCCCTTTGTGAAGCAAGGAGCAAGCCCCTACAAAATGATGGAGTAAGTAATGAAGTAACAGTGTTTGAGTGGGAAAAGAGATACTTTGCTACTGTTTAGAAATACAAATTTTTCATAAAACATGAATAATATTGTACAGAACACATCCCCAAAAATATTTCAGAGGGTAAGATCAACAATTACAAAATAGTAATTCAAACTTCTTTTTAAAAGTTGATGCTCAAGTTATAACTTGGCTCCATTATTTGAGAAATTAATGGTGATTTCTTACTGAATTCATTTGACAAAAAGTCATGAAAATTCATTTTTATATATGTATCATGTAAGACAATTTCCTAGATTCTGTGCTATTATGAAGGGAACTGCAAAGGAAATGAGAAGCTTCCTATGTAATCAAGTGGTCAACTGCAGTTTCCTCTATTGGGAGTAACGCTGATGATTACTAACAGTTACTGCAGTTTCATTGTTGTCCTGACTATGGAATAAGAGACTCTGAAGCAGTAGGAGGGAAAGAGAAAATCCATCAGCCATGGCTGAAGTACTGCAATTACAGAAAGAGAATATCTTTTTATTCCCACAGTTATGTGCTTTCAAATGCTTCTTTGTTTTAATAACTATTCGATAGCACAACTAAATGTTACTTTTAGGTGGTTTAATTGAGCTTTTAAAACCACATTTAACCCACCCTATCTCTGGACTGATGGTCACAATCATGACCACTTCATCAAATCTCATTATTTATTAAAAATTTCAGTTACTTTCCTCTTCTGGCCTGTTTTGTAGAAATAATGCATTCCTACATTGTGATACCTACAGGACACTGGAAACTGTCAGGAGTGTAAAATACTGTCAGTGCTTGTGTGTCGACAACATCTGATGTAGTGTTTTCAAGATCTCTTGGCATGACTGTCATTCCTGCTTAACTGAATCATAGTCAGTATTGTTTCTTTATGCCCAGCATTGTGAGAAATAGTTCAGAGGCTAGTGTTAACAGCTGGTGATTGCAGCCATGATATACTTTGGACTCATTGGCTCCTGATTTTTGGGCAAACACATTATTTCCAGTAAAAAATATCATCACTGTGTTATTTAATAATTTCAATTATTATTTAGTTACTTGTAATTGAAGAAATAGAAAGCCATGTTTATTTTTTTGCAATGCTACTCTTAGACCTTGAATGCTCTGTCCTCCAGTGTTACAAACATAGCTGAGGAGAACAGAAGTCATATTTAAGTACTTTACTAATTGAAATAATGCTAGGTTTTAATTTTAATATCCCTTTTTTAGGCTGAGTTTTGAATACTGCATTACTTCCATAATGTTTTGTTTGTTGATCCTTAGACAAGTAAAATAGAACTTTAAACAGGGATGGTGAAATTCCCATAGATAACCAATTTATTACTGCTAGGTGCTCTTAAAGCTGACCTCTAACATACTGTTAGCTGGGGTCCTGGATCTGCAGAGGCATTCCTTGCTTCTGTAAACTGGTGTGCCTGGTTTTATTCTGAGTGTGAATAGCTACATAAAGGAAAAGTATAAGGATGGGATTACATATTTTAGACTAAGACAGTAAAATGGCTTTCCAGCAGCAGAAGAGTACTCCCTGCACCCTTCCTTCAACTGAGAGCGATTTTATAATCCCTCCTTTATGCTAACACTAGGTTTTATCTGACTCTGAGGAAGTTCTGAGGAAATCTGGGGTACTAGGATCGATTCTTCTTGGGCTTTTCTCTCAACTAGCACATTAGAGATCACCTAGAGGCTTTCATTGAAGCAGTTGAAATGAGGAGTAGCTAGAGCAAGTGTTGATTGGGAAAGCCCTTTCAAATGAGACTGCTAGTTGCCATTGAATTACCTTAATGTCATATTATCCCTTGCTGCCACAGACAAACTGGACATATGGAATAATATTTTCTCAGTCAGGGTCTTTTGGGGAATTTATTTCTAGGTCTCTGTGAATAGACCATTCCATGTTCTGTTCTAGTAATAATGTGGAAGATAAATAATGGAGGAATGCAATCAGGTATAGAAATTTTAATGAACCTGTTTACAGACCAAGACATTTCAGTCAATGAACTTGCATTGAGTGTCTAGCAAAACTGTCACTCTTATAGATGGCAGAAAATGTGGAACTGCCTAGAAAAAAAAAGGGAACTAGTAGGTAATTGGAAGGTAAAATGCTTCTTCATGAGAAGCAAGATGCCAGCTTTGAAATATTATGTTGACAGCACATGGAATCTTCTGTTTTAAATCTGAACTAAACAGTAGTGAGAAGCTAGAATCAGAACCAAAACAGAATTTTTGTTGTGCAAGTACTTATTATGTTTAGGACTACTTTGAACTAGCTTTTGTGTTAGAAGGGAGGAATTTCTTTGTAGTATGAGAATAGTCACAGAAAAGCTTCACAAACAATGAGTACAAAATCACTGTCAGTCTGAAGATACTGTAGATGATGTTACTGCAGAGAAAGACCATTTTTAATTTGTCAGCAGTTGCTTTTAAATGGAGCTAAATGAAGCTGAATGTCATTCACAAAGCACAGCACTGATGAAATTGTTGCCAAAGATTATACAACAGGATTAAGCACGATTTGCAGAGAGAAGGCTATCAACAGATGAATTTTACCCAAGTATTACAACTACTGTGAAGATTTTTTTCCAAGCTATCTGTCTCCTTGGTTGTCCTGTTAACTAACATCGAAGTAACTAATGGTGTGAATAAGCAGTTTCATAGGTTTTAAGAAATTACCTAATTCCTTTAAATTTAAAAAAAAAAATTCCAAATAATTCCTGGAGGGTTTTTTGAGTAACAAAATTAAAGAACTAAACAAAAACACCCCCCACCCCCAAAAACGGAACCACCAAAAAAACACAACCAACTAAAAAAAAAAAGAAACCACATGGACCTGGTATTTCTTTTAAATGTTTAAAAAGTTTATAGTTAATGCTTCTAATCATATCTAAAACTGTGACATTTTCATATGTAAATTTGGCCACCCAATTTGGTTGTATATGTAGTGAATAAATGCTCTTTCTTTTTCTGTATGCATGGTAGAAGTAACTAGAAGGATATATCAGCTTTTTGTGCGTATATGTTCACGATGAAACTGTGTATAACCACTGTGATTGCGTATCTTTGGCTGTGACACAGCTGATCTCATTAAATTTCATTCAATGCAGATTGAGATTTTGGAGGGTTTTTTTTCTTTCAGACCTAGTAGTAGATGTTCATGATTATATAGGTTGAAGTACAGTTGGTTTGTGTTCTGAAAAAGGTAAAGGGGGAAGGTAGAGAGGAATACTAATAATAGCTCAAAAATAGTCCTCTCTATTTCCATAGTATTTTTTACAAAAAAAATTGCCTTTTAGCCTGAATTTTGGAAATGGTATTATTGTACCTTCAATCTGCTTAAGTAACTTGATTTACTTGGAAAATAACTTTTTTGAAATGCTGTCAAAAATTGGATTTGCATCAGTATGATCTGGAGTGCATTAATTTAATTATTGTAGACAGAATTCCAAGACAATGCACCAATAACTATATAATTGGAACAAATTTAAATGTTGTACATTAGTGTCTCTTGTGGTAGTAAAACAGGTAATAAGGTTAATGAAGCTGGCAGCAGTCTGGTGCCATTTTGGTGCTATCACATTGCTTTTTGGCAAGATAATAACTTGCTATAAAACCTTTAGCAATGTCAGTTTGGTAAACAAGAGAACACAGGTTTAGAGTTGTGAGTTGGTGGTTTTTTTTTTTCCCCTGGTTGTGTGGTTTTTTTGGTTGTTGTTGGGGGGGTGTGTGTGTGTGTGTGTGTGTTCAGGATCCCTTTCTTTCCAAATTTATGTGCACAGTGATCCTTTGTAGGCCTGCCTATTTTGTGTGTTGCCAGATAACTTCCTCTTACATTTTGTTTGTCTGTATAATTCTTTATATCCATAGCTACCCTAAGATTTCCCAGAAAGTAGTAAATACTTTGCTCCTTTTTCAACAGTTTGCTCTCAGAGGATAGGGTGGGACCTTTGGGTCCAGCTAGAAATAGATTTTGTGTTAAGGTAAAGGGTCCAAGGGCATTTTGGTGGTGTGGGAGTTTTTGAGTTTTCTTATTTTGTTGCTTGGTTTTAGAGGTGTGGGATGTGGTTTTGTTTGTTAAAAGTCTTTACGTTTTTTTCAAGTGGGTTTCTTGCTGCAGTTTGTCTACTGTAGGAGAATCAGGTGCTTGTTTCCTGTTAGGCTTGTTAGCATTCCTACTTTAAACTCCTGACTAATTAGCCCGGTTGCCAGAGCACTTGCATGCAGAGTATCAGATAGCACCCGTGTTTTTCTAGTTCAGTCAGTATAGCCGGGCGTCTTAACCCTTTATGGTGCAGAACTCAGTAATGAGAATAATATGCCATCAAGTTTATCATTGCAGAGTAAAAGTTAGGTCAGTCTTTCCTCGTTGTAAGCAGAAAAACAAATATGATCAGACCTCTGTCTGAATTACATAAAAACGACCCTGTTTTTATGGTTTCTTTTGATAGTCTTTTGCATTATGCTAAACCCTGATATTAAAATAGTAAGAATGCAGTGCTGGCTACAAGAAATTACTCCAGACAGGCCTTTATTTAAAGGGTTATTGCTATGACTTTTTTTTTTGTGGTCATGCAACGAGAGCTTATTTCCTGTATTTCCAAAATGGAGGTTATACTAAGAACAAATAGCAATTAGTACTTATATCAGGCAGATATAAGACATCAGATTTCAGTTTACACTGTGAAGAGAGAGGCTGTAGTGTGTGCATGTGTCTGGACAGTAAAGAATCCACACAGGAGGGAAATGTTAGGAATAATAATATTTTTGCCACGTAGTGAAACTGGTCAGCTATGTGAAGGACAGCCACAAGAAACTAGGTTTCATAAGTTTGCTGGTGGAAATGCTTATTGCAGTAATGCAGCTTTCTGTTGTAAGCAGACTGGCATTTCTGTTAGAGATACCTATGGCTTCTTGGGTGAAAACTGTATTTTCAGATTTTAGTAGTTTCACTTCATTTGAAAACTAGTTGTACAGTAATTTTCTTCATGGATTTAAGATTATTCTTAAGTTTTTCTACCAGAGATTTTATTACAGAAGAAACAATTGGATCATGAATATGAATTGGATCATGAGTATGAACTCATTAGCTAAAAGCACCCTTTGAGCTAAACTTTGGACAGAGATATCATCTTGCACCCAATGCTACATTTCAGGTTTGCCTATCAGAACCACTCATTCTTGTTAAAATGGTAGATTAGGTAGATTTGAGGGGTTTAACTATCTATTCAGTGATTTTGAGATGCTCAGCCATTCTAACTGTACTAGTGCAAATCTAAAATTGCAAAATAGACTTAGGCTTGGTATCTACCTTGTAAACAATGATCATAGAATCACAGAACAGTCTGGGTTGGAAGGGACCTCCGAGGGCCAGCACCCATGGATGATACTGGAGCAGTTTTATATTGGAGCAGTTTTCAATCCTAGCCCTACCGAACCAGGGGGCCACTAGGCCCCCCAGCCTTTGTCTCCCACCACCAATCACCCAGTGTGCACCATGGGGCACTCACCAGTGATGAGAGGAAGATCCTCAGCCCAGATGGGCTCAGCTTGGAGCTTCTGCTTCTCTTGGTGGGAATTAAAAAGGGGAGTGGATGGGGAGGGCAAAGTGGCCACACCTGGGGTGGGAGGAGACTCCACAGAGCCCAGGTGCTCTGCAATTTGAGGAGAAAAAGGGGGGAAATGGGGCAGATATGTGGAAAAGGGTCAGATATGGTGGGAAAGGGGAGGCAGTGGTGAAAGAAGAGGATTTTAAAGTAACTTTATTTTTCATAAATCTTCCATAATGCACAACTGCAGTTCATTGTTTGCTTTGCCTCCATGCAAAAAGCACAAACCCATCAGTGCTTCATCAAATAAAGCACAATGGTGGCTATTGCAATGAAATCTTGCCATAAGTATCATTTTGTTTGGTGGGAAAATCTCTGCTTTTCTGATCAAGAGAACAAGTTTTAACAAACAACCAAAAAAGTTCTGCAAGAGTGAATGGATGCTGAAGGGACTGGAGCATGTGCCCTATGAGGAGGGGCTGAGAGCCCTGGGGCTTTTTGGTCTGGAGAGGAGAAGACTGAGAGGGCTGAGTGTCATGAGGGAGGGGACAGCCTCTGGTCACTTGCACCCTGGGATAGGACAAGGGGCAATGGATAGAAACTACAGCACAGGAGGTTCCACCTCAACATGAGGAGGAACTTCTTCACTGTGAGGGTCACAGCACTGGAACAGGCTGCCCAGAGAGATTGTGGAGCCTTCTTCTCTGGAGGCTTTCAAGCCCCGTCTGGATGTGTTCCTGTGCGACCTGTGCTAGATTCTGTGGTCCTGCTCTGGCAGGGGGGTTGGATTCCAAGATCTTTGAAGGTCCCTTCCAACCCCTAACATCCTATTTAAAATTGTACAGAAATTATTTTATAACTCCAGCATGCAACAGCTCTTCCAATGTGCCTTTTATGGAAATTCCTACAATATTCTAAACTTCATATATTCTAAACTTTAGTTTGTGACTTTAAGAAAAATAAACAAGTTTTTAAATGTCATGTGTTGGTAGAATGAAGCTTTAAAATCTTTCAGAGAATTGGTGTTCCTGTGGCAGGCCTAGTTCATTAAGAGTGTCAGTCCCTCTTAGGAAAAATTCTACCCTATCAGTGCTGGCATTCTCAAGAGGGTTTTTTGGTAACAATGCCACTGTATAGATGATCTAAAACTACTTTTCTCTTGAAAAAACATCCACTCGTATCTTCACTTCTTACATGCTGTGTTCAAAATGTGCCTTTGAAAAGCTGTCTGCCTCAAACTTTAAAATTACACTTTGAAAGTGGAATTGTCACTGTATGTAGAAGCAGTTTATTGCTATGCTGTTATACTTTTTAAAGTGTTCCTTCAGAATTGTATAAACACTGCATTAGAAAACAGAAATATAGTTAAGTGTTGCCTGAATGCTGTCAAGTCAGCCGGACGTGCTTATGATGATGATACCACGCTGTTGAGCGGGTGTGAAAGTGAGAGCAGTTAAATCAGGTTGAATGGATGAGCTGTTGGCTGCTATGTACCTGCTCCATTCTTTGGTCTGGTACTTGTATGACCTACTCAAAGACTTCATGGCATGCCAGGCCAGCACAGCCTGAAAAACAAAAAGATGTACTTCCTTATAATGCTGTAAAGCCTCTATGCATGATCTTGTATATGCTGATGCTAATGCAGAAGCAGAAATAAAATGCCTAGCTTGGCAGAGGCTGCTATATTCTAATTGCTTCAAGTTAATACAGGATGCTAGCAGAAGGACAGTTTCATCCTGTTAGCTCCGACAGCTTCTTACATATTTGAGTGGCACAGAGTCAAAAAATACCTTCTGATTGGGTAGTTAAGATGCTGGTGCCTGACGTAAGGGAAGAAGTGAGAATAAGTGTCTTAGTATGAGGAAGGGCTTTATGCAGCAGCTAGAGTTTCTATTGCTTTCAAATGATTGTGTGCCTACACTTTTAATATTTAAGTAAGGACAGTCTTTTTTTGGTGGCCTGATGGGTGTCTGCAGTTGCTTAAACACAGGGATTGCAGCTCTGCAGTTTGTTGGCAAGCAGCAATGCCAGTGGGAAGTCAGACTTCCAGTACCTGAGCTTTAATTCATCCCCTTACAGTTTTCCCTGTTGTGTTTTGATTTGCATTCCTCCTTCTCCAAATCAGAATATGTAAGAGAAACAGTCTTTTGCACAATAAGTAATAGGGATAACTCTGATTAAGCCTTTTAAAAAGACATATCTGAAAGAGGCTGTAGTGGATTGTCTGTACTTACAGTTTTTCATCTCCAAGTTTTCTGGAGTTGTTTTAGAAGCCTTAGGTTCTTAGTTCTGCAAGAGGGGCAGATTGCAGGTAAATAGTAGAGAGATAAGTGATACATTCTAGAGGGTCATCACTGTTAATTTTGTCCATGCTCTTAAATATGTTGTGATTAATTCAAAATAGGCTTTGTTTTGGTTTTGACCAATTTTACCTGGTTTCAGATATGGTTGTACTCTGCCTGTATCACTGTTTTATTGTTAGAGACTGACAGTATATTTTGATAGACAAATGTGTGTCAATTATCTTCACTTTGGTTTCTGTCATGTCAACCTGTTTCAAACAATTTTCCAAATAATTTCTTTAGGTTTTAATTTTTTTTGGACATGTTTTCAAAGTATCTGTGGACAGTGGCTGCCACATTCTCAGTGTTGTACTAGGAAAGTCACTGAATGGCTCTTGCATCAACATCAATAGGGCGTATAAACAGGAAGTTTGTTTTAATGAGGGGGTATAACTTAACTTCCTATAGGTTTATTTGTTGCATTTTGAATTTAAGCAGTCTAGGATTAAATAGTTAGAGAACTGTTAGTAGTGCTTATTACTGAAAATATTTTTGGTGTTCAATTAACTGTTCTAAGAACAATTTATATTTTCTCTGGTTATTTGTGAAAGATTAAATGATGCTGTGCACTGAAGCTTAACAAGAAATAGCCTGCAGGTGGCAGGCAGTTTCTGTGTGTTGGAAGTACTGATAAGATTTTTTTCCAATCATTTTACTTTGGGTTTGAAAACTGGAGTTAGAAGGTTATGAATTTAATGCTTTTCAGGAGCACTTTTGGCAGATTTTGTCACGTTTCTTGCACAACAGTATCTTTTGTAGAAGGTTATGAAAAGTGTTTTCAGCATGAAGAATAGTACGTGGCTGCATACAGAGTCTGGTGACTTTGGCAAAACACAATTCTGAAAACATTCAAGGTTGCAGTAGTGTTTTTTTTCACCCTGTATTAATCAGTCTTGCTATATAAGCAGGCAGGTAATGGGAAGTAGTGAGAATGAATATTAAGTGTATGGTAGAGTATTTGCATCAGTGATAATCCATGGGCAATCAAGCCCCATTTATGAAAGTAAATCCTTTTTTTTAGGGTAAATGTTAGTTACACTTACAGACATGAATTTTGGCCTTGGTTTAAGATTTTATTTGGATAGTGTTTCTTATATATTGTAGTAGGTTTTGCATTGTCTTCATTGCCTTACTAAGACAATATTCATGATATTAATGTAACTCTTGATATTTTTGATCTTGAGGCTTTGCTTCCTGTTGTTGAGGGGCTGGTTCCGAAGATGTAATTTTCTTCAGGAAAACAGACGATTTCATTAGTTTATGCTGCTTGTGTTGTGGGTTATTGATAACTCTGATAGAATAG
Organism: Indicator indicator; assembly: GCF_027791375.1. Lineage (NCBI taxonomy): Eukaryota > Metazoa > Chordata > Aves > Piciformes > Indicatoridae > Indicator > Indicator indicator. The sequence goes on from NC_072011.1 coordinate 27,890,025, forward strand.
CCAGCTGTTGTTCCTACTCTCTTGAATGTTATGATGCGCATAAATTGTTCTGTAGTGCAAAGCGCTGATCTGAGTGTCAAGAGTTCAGAAGAGGAAATAAAAGTGATGAAGATTATTTTTGTAGAAGCTGGTTTCTTCATTTGTGTTGTTCTGCTCTTCTCTTCTAACTCTTTAGGGTATTCTGTCATTAATCTTGAAACCGTACTTTTTGAAGATCCATGAAAAACTGTAGCTTAGCAAGAACATTACTTTTCTCCATGGTGTGGAAAACAGTTTTTAACAATTAACAGGTTTTGTTTGTTTGTTTGTTTGTGAGTTTTGTTTGGTTATTTTATTTTATTGACTATTTGGAATTCCTTTTTAATAGTTGACCATAGAGTAGATACATGAGAGTGTTGTCTATTCTTTTGTTTCAAGGTGAGGGTTCACTGCTGGAAATGTATGCTAAAAATCTGACCTTCTACTTTCTCCTTTAGTGATTTAATATGCTTGGGTTTTAAAATCTAGAAAAAATTATTTTAATAAAATATTCATCTGTTAATTAGAATTCTACAAATTTGTTGTATACTTACAGCTTATGGAGAGGCAAAGGAAGCAATTCTGTTTTCACTCTGTAGACTGAGGAGTGGGGTACAGAGATATTACATGAATGTTTCAGAACATCCTGCACTGATTACACTGTTGTTGTGCTGACCTGTTCTATTAATAGTGCAACCTGAATTCATTTGAAAGCAACTGTATTTGCTTTAATTCTAATTGTTGCATTATAGGTTAGTTTTATTTGATTTATATCCTATTAGCAAAATTCCTAAGCAATAAATACTTGTACATGAATAACTGCAACTTAAGGGTTAGTCTTTTATAAATTTTTGCCCATAGAATTTGAAAGGGGTAGAAACATTCCTAATGCTGGGTGTTGGTATTTTCTAGATGCAGTCATGCGGAATGCTGCTTGCAAGGCAAACAGTGTTATTAATGCAGCTATAAAAGATCAAAGATAGGTGCTTGGTGGAGCTACAAATGAGGATTTCTGAAGGGAAACTTGTAAATCATTCCATCTCTTGAGTAATATAGAATATACAAAATGGATAGTATGTAATATGCTTCAGTATTGAAGTGTGTAATGCTTTGTAGTTGATATGGATGGGATAATAGTTTAAAAAATCTAAGAGTATTCTGTTTGGCTTGTGGAAATAGCAATCTTGATCTAATTCATTGCTGTGCCCCACATATCTAAATAATATTCTCTTACTACCTCCTCTGACACTTTAAAGGAGGAGTTTCCTTTCTCATATGTCAGCATGGCTATGGATTACTACTCCTGGATATTACTGCCTTGTTTGTGGAAGTCTCTGTTTCTTCAGGAAGTCCAGGTTTCCCTGCTATAAATCCCATTGTGTCATGTTGCAGGCTTTTTCCAAACCTCGCTTAGAGCACAATCTTTTTATCTATTTCTGCTTGTTTTTTGTATTCTTTCTTGACTTTCTTTTGTAAAAAAAATGGAAGGATTGGAAGGAGATGACCTGGTTTCCTGTATTTTCAAATAATCGAAGTATTAAATACCTTTGTCTTCTATTAACACTTTGTATGCAACTACCCTCCATAATTGGAAGCCTGAGACACTGTTCTCTGCCTCTTTACTTACTTTCACTTCTGTATAACATAACTTTGAATGAGTGATTAGCTTATTGATGATTGTTTTAAAGCAGAAATACCTTCTTGATAGTAAGTAATTAGGAGCTAAATTTAAAGATCTAACAAAGCATTTTGAGAAACAGGAATCACTTTGCTGAAGCCTCGTGGAAAACTTTGACTGATTTGAAAACTTTGCAGTTTTAATGTAACTTCAGTCATCTGTGTGACTCATGTATTAAAGCTTGTTTGCTTCTGGCTTGTGTAGTGCTTTTTCGGTTGATGATGGTCTGAGGTCATCAAGGAGGATGTCAGAGAAGGGTGAAAGTGCTGAGAACCCAGATATTTTCCAAGAATTTTTCGTCAAAACTTTTCACAAAATACTGTAGATTTTTGGAGTTTCTTCCTGTTGTGCAAGTGTTTTAGTTGTGTCATTCTAATGCTTTCATATGCTTTTTTTTCCCCTCTTTCTCAAGACACACTTGGAACATTTAATCTGATTTCTGATCAGTTATTGCCTGTTGTTGACTTCATGCAAAAAGCCATAGCTAAGTACTTGAATCACTTGTATAATCTCTTTTTGTGCCTATTGAGGAGATGATTCAATATATTTTTGTTTGTAAAACCCAGAAACAATGGTTAACTGGAAATTTGTAACTTGGAACCTTCTTTTGAGTAGGATATACTTTTGGAAATTATTCTTGAGATACTTGAATGTGTCCAGAGAATGGCAACAAGGCTGGTGAGAAGTCTCAAGTACAAGCCCTGTGAGGAAAGGTGGGGCTTGTTTAGCCTGGAGAAGAGGAGGCTTAGGGGGAGACCTTATTGCTCTCTACAACATCCTGAAAGGAGGTTGTAGAAAAGTGGAGGTTGGTCTTTTCTCCCAGACAACCAGTGGCAGAACAAGAGGACACAGTCTCAAGTGCCAGGGGAAGTCTAGGCTTGAGGTGAGGAGAAAGTTCTTCACAGAAAAAGTAATTTGCCATTGGAATGGGCTGCCCAGGGAGGTGGTGGAATCACAAAAAAAGATGGGATGTGACACTTGGAGCCATGATTTAGTTGTCAGGAGGTGTTAGGTATTAGGTAATAGGTTGGACTTGAGGATCTCTGAGGTCTTTTCCAACCTGGTTGATTCTGTAATTCTGAGATTAAGTTCTTCTGATAGTAATGAAAAAGAATAATTATGTTTCGTGTTTAAGGAAAATGGCCTTTATGATTTGAAAGGCTTAAAAAGAGCTGACTTCTTGGTGCTCTTTAAAATATATTTTGCAATCAGAATTAAAATTTTGTGGAAACTGAATGTACGTGTGTAGCTGAAGAGTGTATCCTCGCATTCCTACATAAGGAACCATGGACCTGCACAGTGGATACATAAAATATCTGGAATGTGATTACATGAGAACGCTCAAATTGCTTGTGATGCATATAAACTCCCGAGAGGAGCTTAAAAGAGTGTTTGTACACATATAATTAGTCACTTTTGAAATCCAGAAGACATGTTAACTTCTTTTTGGTAATTTATAAATGGCAGTTCTTATCCTTAGAAAAAGAGGTTTTAAGAGATTTGTAAATGTTTTGAGGATATTTCTCAATTTACAAGTATAATTTAGGCAGCAACATGTATTTGTATATCTGCTTGGTTTGGGACACATGATTTTTATTCTTGAGCTGCTTCTTTTGACATAAATCAGTGTTATAAACTGCAGTGAAATTTAGGAGTGAGTTTGAGAATGAAGTATACATCTGAAAAAAAAATGCTTTGCTGCAGAATTAGAGTGGAGAGTGGCAATGTAAGTGTGCTGCCTACCTTGTCGTAGTGTGAGTGATGGCATTGGTCTCCCTGTGCGTTTATTGAATTCCTAAGCATGCAGTGGGAATGTTAAATGTGTTTTCAACTGGAGATACAGAAACATACACACAATATAAATTTTGTTTCTTTGCTTGTTTTTTTTCTATTTGCAGTTTCCTACTTTCCTAGTTTTTTGAAATGTGTAACCAGTTCCTTACTTCTGACCACTTATTTTAAATACTGTAATACTGTAGCAACACTCAAAATAACTTGGTGGCAACAAAGCACTAAGCTTACAAGAGCTTTATATAGGGAAGTAGTATAGCATTATGATGCAGTTGTACAGTCTGTCTTTTTTAATAGAAATTTTTGGAAAACTGTGAGGAGGGGACAGTATGTGAGCTGTGGGGACACAACTTGAGAAGCTGCAGTGGAAGAGGATAAGGAAAGATGGACAGTTAGTGGAAAGATGCTTTCAGTTGTTTTCATATGCAAACTGCCAAAGCAATGAGGCAAAACTCAAGTGACACCTGAATTTTATACTGGCTTTATACTGACATTGTATCTTGAGTATTCTGAGTGCAGTTCTGTAACTTCTCTGCTTTGTTAGTGTCTGGACGTAGAAATAAGTTTTAACATTAAAACTTTAAATAATAATAACCATGACAGTTTAGAGAGCTTCATGAATTCTTCTCTAAATCTTCTTGAGTGAATCTATGTTCCAGTGCCTTGCTTTTGCTGTGTTGTGTGGTTGCAGAGAATAAAAGAGAATAAAAAAAAAAACAAAAAAACAAAAACTCCCCCTAAAAAAAAACCCCAAAACCACCACACAACAAAAAAACCTCAAACCAAAACAACAAAAAAGCCCCCAACCAAACCCACAAACAAACAAAAAAAAAAAAAAAAAAACAAACACAAAAAAACAACTGTAGGATTAAAAGAATAGCTAATGGAATGTGTCCATTAGCAGACAGAAAACAGAATTTTATTTTAAACAAAAGTAACTTAAAAAAAAATCAACTGGAACCTTTTCTGTGTAGAAGAACTTACACCTGAAAAAGAGATTCTCACCATGCTTATTTTCTCTTAATTCTTGCTTCAGCAGTACCTTGAGATGGTGGTGAGGTAAACCTTGGATAAAGGGCAAAATGTTAGAAAATGGGACATGATTATGTTTCATGACACCTCTGCAGAAAGCTCATGTGTTGTTGTCTCTTGCAAGCATCAAACAAGCTGATCAAAACTGTAAGTTGGTTATAAAAGTAGACATGGCTGTTTTGTGAAGCATCCTTACAGAGTATTTACAGAAGAAGCAACCATTTAAATCTGTCCAAAAGAGTGTGCAGGATGTATCTCCAAATGTGACCTGCACGAATTCTATCTTTACTAGAGATCATAACATGCTTGAATTCATTTTTCTTGCAAGAACGACAAGATTTTCCAACCTTATGCTAGAGAACCTGGTTAAAGCTAAGAGACAACTAGTAGCAAAATACTTATCACCTGCTGAGAATTAAAGGTGCCATACTGGGGGTACTGACCAAAAGCATGCCAGTTATTAAGGAAGATGCGAAAGGAAGATGGTATTGCTGAACATCAGACAAAGATAGTTATTAGAATGCTGAGGTAGCATCGAAAGGAGGAAAGAGATAAAAAAATCTGATAAGTAGAATCATAAACCATAAGATAGAACAAAAAAATATTGAGCAATAAATATGAGAAGTCTTTAATAATAACTGTTAGTAATAGAATACCTACTGCAGGCTGAAGTGCCACAAGATGATTGCTTTCTAAAAGAAACTTTTGGAAGACAATGTGATAACAGAGAAACACAGCAAAGTCTTTCTGTTAATTGTTGCTCTGCCAGGACCTTTTATGGGTAATTCATCAGAGGAATGATCTCAAATCAGCAATTGTTAATGCTTTTAGAGAACAAACACACAATATGAAAGCAAGTTGCTAGAATGAGACAAATGTTCATCCAATAGCTCTGTAGAAAGTGAGGGATAAAGTAATTTTGCTAAGTGATATGTAATGAGTCACTTTAGCTAGGCACATTTTAGGTTGCTGAATATGAATGCACTGTGAGGCCAGTATTAAAAGGACATTTACTCCTGATGTTGGCTCTGTGTTGGTTAGAAATGACAGTAATATACAGAATCCACAGATACATCTTAATTTTAATAGATTGTGGAAAGATCAACAGAGCTTTGTGAAAAGAAGTTGTGCCTTCAAAGCTTTAGGAGCTCTCAGCTACTGCTGTGGTAGGTAGGATTTCCAGAAGTCATTCAGTAGCCTTCTGCATGAAAAGGATAGTTCCTGGTATGGATGATTATTTAATAGCTAGAGTTGAGATACAAAGATGAAATGAGGTGGAGAGGACACTCTTCAGAGGTGAACAGTAGCTGTTACAAAAATATGCAGGGTAGAAGAATTGAGACCCGCATTTGAATAACAGTTTGAATAACTTCCATGAGGGGATGCAGTTAAGCTGAAGTGAGGTATGTGGGACCCATAACTCCTTGCAGGAAGGAACAGTAGTTTGGGAGCACAATACATCGTTTTATGGGAACATAAAATACGAATTCTATGAATCATTAGAACAACAACAGAGAATAAAACAAAATTAACCATTGTCTAGGTCTGTAGTATATTTGCATTTGACTACTGTATTGGCACAGGCTATGGAGTGTCCCTGGGAATAAAACGTGCTTACTTCTGTGTATATCTAGATGACTGAGATTTGTATAGCATCTATCACTTTTTGTTTCCTTTTTGAAGGTTTTCTGAATGATGGAGTAGCTTCAACAAATACATCATGTTTTTTACTGTTCAAAGAAATGTGATGTGTTTCATGTGATCAGATGTAGTTCTGGAAAGGGTTGTGCCTAGCATGAAATCTACCAGTACGCTCAACACTTGAGGATATATCTATTTCAAAGCCTCTGAAAGTGAAGACAGGAGCAATAATTATTAAACTGTAAACTTGGCAATGCCAAGTAGGGCACTTGAATCTTTTTGATTTTTCCCTGAATGAAGGGCCCAGTGAGTGTTGGGTTTTAGGCAAGGCTCAGGAGTCAGCCATTACGAGACTTCTGGGCAGATAAAATTTGAATTTGGAGTTGATGTTCAGACTGGTAATGAAGTTGCATTAGCAGCCAGTAACTTCTTACAGTTTGATAGACTGGAGTGGAGGACAGGACTCTCATGGCTACAGAAAATATTTGAGGATGTGAATTTACAGGTCAATGTCACACTGTGGTGTAGCCACCTGATTAACTGCAGTCCCTTTCTTCCCGCCCTTTCACGTTCATTGGTACTGGAGCTTTTCTTCCCTTCCTGAGTATTTAGAGAGCTGTTACAAGGGCTAACCTTTCTGAAAATGTAAGTTTTTTAGCTTCTTGACAGTCTGTTTTGTGGGACAAACAGATGCCAAGAGAAGAGTGCATCAAGTGAGGGGAAAGAGGATAGAAAAGATGATTCTTAGGACTGGGACTGCTGTGGCAGAAGTATGCTCTCTGAGGCATGCTGGTGTTTCTGAAGCATATTTAGGCTTTACAGAGGAAGGGACTTTGTTTTGGGTAACAAAATATGTTGAAAGCAGTCTCACGATACATTTCAGCATTGTGTTGGTTTGTGTGGGTTTGCGGGTTTGTATGATGTTTAGTTTTGTTGGTTTTTTGTTGGTTTTTTGTTTGGTTTTTGGTGGTGTGTAGGTTTTTTTGGTGGTGTGTAGGTTTTTTTGGTGGTTTTTTTTTTTTTAGTTTTTCTTCAGATAAACCTGATAATAGCTGTGAATTTGAATATTTCAAAGATTCATACTTTAAATAATATGCAATTATATAATGAATATTTTTTACAAAATATCATTGTTTTTCCAGTAAATTCGACTGTCCTCAAAATTTTCAAAACCAGTGCAACGTTTGAATGTCTTTATTTTCACAATATATTTGTAACTAATAAATAATAGAAGAATTATGAACTTTGTAACTGTTAAGCAGCACTCAGATTTGTATTTTTTATTTTCAGGATCTGGAGTTTCATGGAGTAATGAGATTCTACTTTCAAGACAAAGCAGCTGGAAATTTTGCAACAAAATGTATCCGTGTCTCTAGTACGGCCACAACTCAAGATGTGATAGAAACTCTTGCAGAGAAGTTTCGACCAGACATGCGAATGTTGTCATCCCCTAAATACTCGCTTTATGAGGTGCACGTCAGCGGAGGTTAGTATTCACAAAGTTCTTCCTGCATTGATACCACCTTCCTATCCACCTCCAGCCAAATTATCTCTAGGTTTGCCCCTAGCTTCTGAACCACATAAGATTTGGGGTTTTATTCCTAAGTACATTGCTACTAACTGTTATGTGGGGGAGTGGTATTTCAGAATGTAAGTCTGCATATCAGACCTGCAGTTTATATAAATTGCACTTGACATCCTGATAATTTATTAACATTTGTGAGAGAGTTACTATTTCTAGGACTAGTAGGTAAGGACTTAATTTATACTGGGAGAGTAGGAGTGTTAAATTGAAGTACTTAAGAGTACAGCCTCAGTTTCTTCATGAGCACCTTTCATAGGTAGCCTCCCAATACACGTTCCTTTAGTGTTGAAGTGGGGGAAGTTCAACATAGCATTGTTTGAAACTACTGTGTTTCTTGAACAGATCTTTTCATGTTACTTGTGAGAAACGTAGCTAGCTAGATAGCCTTTGATGCTGCTGGTATTTGTGTTTTCCATTGCAGTAGAAAGCTTCAGGTTGGAAAGTGGTAGTGTGTGGTGAAGGCAGTAGTAGGTGAAAATAGGTTTTTCTTTTTTTGTACTATAGAAGCTTACACAAAGTGCTTTGATTTCTGCTTTTGCAGACTGAAAATAATTTAGTTTGAGATAATGGAAATTTACTGGGATGTCTCACTTTTTGTGGTCTGTGGTGATTTGATGTAAACTATATGGGATTAGGGAAAAGTACATGTATCGCCACTGATTTAAGCAATGAATACTACATGTTTTTTCTGCTTTAGATGTAAAAAACCCAAACTGTTAGCACTGTAGCTGTAGTCAAAATGAAATGGTTTCTTTTGCAGAGTATGTTCCTGATGTTTAAGATGTGACTCATAAGAGACACCTCATTCAGTAGGAGCGTTTCTCATTAAAATATGATTGCAAAGACATCGTTATCATGCTGTGCATATGCACTGTCTCCTACTTCTAGAACGGAGATCAAATGGGAAAACTAGTAAAGTTTATTTTAACTAATTTCTCAGATTTTTTTCCCATTTACTTAAAATACATACATACTAGACTAGTGTATTATATGCATAAAGGATTGTTTATTTCATAATTCAGTTTAATTCTGTTCAGTCTTTCCAGATTAGTAGTTCTTCTGTCACAATCATACTAGTTAAATTTAAAATAAAGAAAATGAGTGTTTGGAAGTCTTCTGAGGTTGTAAAGTTTGAAACATAACAGTAGATGTAATTTCTCCTTCCTAGTGGTAATCTTGTGTTCGCTAACTTAGGGATTGCATTCTGACAAAGGAAGTGTGCAAGACTACTTTGTGTACCTTTATATAGAGGGAATATACCTCTGCTGGTTGCTGGAAAGGGAATGTATTTCTACCTCCCCAGGCTTTCTGTCCCTATAATTTAAGAAGATGCCAAGTAACTGTTACTGTCTTTCTTTTTTTTTGCCTTTTTTTTTTTTTTAAGAAGAAAGAAGATTAGATATAGATGAGAAGCCTCTTGTTGTACAATTAAATTGGAACAAAGATGATCGAGAGGGAAGATTTGTTTTAAAGAATGAAAATGATACACTTCCTCCAAAGGTGAGTCTTTGAGCAATACGTTAGTGGTAACAGAGTTCTGAAATGTATGGGACATGCTTATATATAATAAAAAATAGTTTATACTTTTCTAATTCCTGAAAACAACTGATGATGATGACTTTTGGTATCTGGAGCAAGTCTTTTTAAATATATAAAATGCATTTTCACAACACAACATTTTTGTGACCTTTCAGACTCTACAAGGGGATACTAGAGGGAATTAAATAAGTAAAACTCTCTACCTCCCTAAGTAACATTCTGTTGCATAACTAAACTGGTGGGAGACTTTTATTTTGGGAAGGGTTTTTGCTTCCAAATGCAAAATGAGAGACACGTGATCATCGACCACACAAGCATTTTGTTTGTGGGTTTTCTTTAAATATTTGTCATTTAAATTATATCAGACTTTGCCTCCTGAAGTCATAGAATTACTTATATTACATCTAACTTGGATGCTTGTAGCTGTGGAAAACATGCTTGTCAGTGTTGGCCATCTTCAGATGAGTTTTTCATCTTGGGCTAGGTGCTAAATTTCTTTCCAAGTTCTTGGAATTGGAGCTTGTTAATTTTAAAGGTGTTTTGGATATAGGTGCATGTGCATAGGTGCACTATACTTTTGACTACAGGATTAAATCCATGTTAGAGATGGGGAGAGAAAATTGCGCTACATACACCAGACTTGCTGTTCTTACTCATTGAAATAGCCTTCAGTCTTCCTTCTCTGTGCTCTTCACTTCCTGATAGAAGCAAAAAAAATCCCTGAATCTTTTTTCTCTTACCTTCTATTGCTTTTTCCACTGAAGGCAAATGAGCCTAGGATTACACATATCTTGTATATGCAAGGAACAGGAATTGGAGAAGACAACACTGGAAGGACAGCTCAGGAAATATACACCATAGGGACAGTGTCTTCTATGTTTTTTCCTCTGCAGTTTATTCCCATCTGATGTGGAAAACAAATTAAGTGCAGTGTTTTGAAGTATTTTTACTAGGAGGCAGAAAGTTGTTTTGCAGTCTTCAGTTAATCTTTGAGGCCGAGTAGATAGTAGGCATTGTTCAAGTAAAATTCTTGTGTTTCTTTGCTTTTTTTGAATATGTGGTACTTAATCAAGCTTGATTAAACCTGCTCTGGAATACAAAATAATTTTTACCTTCTATGTAATTGCAGAGCGTATCCCTGTGGATATTGGAATATTGTTACCTGGAGTATTGGTTTTGTGTTAGCAATATGTCTGTTAATCGGATTTATCTGGAAGTCAATACTGATTTCGTTGGACTGAAAATGATGGAAGTTGTTTTAAACTCATTTCTTTCAGAAGGCTCAGAGTAACGGTCCTGAAAAACAAGAAAAAGAGGGAGTAATTCAGAATTTCAAACGAACTCTTTCAAAAAAAGAAAAAAAAGAAAAAAAGAGACGTGAAAAAGAGGCATTGCGACAAGCATCAGATAAAGATGACAGACTTCTTCAAGGGGATGATGTGTAAGTATTTTAAAATTCGATCAGTTCATATAACCTTCATCTTGCTTTAAATGATTCTACCCTCTTTATCAAATGCTTCTTTCAGAAGTAAATAGTTGACATCACAGTGGCAATTTCTGTAGTTTGTACATTTTGCCTCAAAATTTGTTTTTAAGCCATGAAATAATCTTTTTGTGTTTCCCACCTCTGTTCTCATACAGAAATTGACACATGCTTGGTGACATGGGTTTTCCCCATTGTGTTTTGGAGCATTTACTCTAGGATGGGTTTATTCCTCTCCCGATGCTTATTCTATCTTTAGACAGAAAAATTAGTATGCATAGGTGCTTGCATTTGACTTACCACCTCAGTACCAATTTGTTTTCCTCTGAGATGTGTTTTGGAAGCCAGTCTTCTAGATTCTTCAATTCTTGCTTCTAAATCTGCTTCACTTTATTCGCTGAGACAGGACAGAACATTCATTAACTCTTGTACAGAAAATATGAGCATAAGAGTCAGGCATGAATAACTGTACATAGAACTAAAAGCCAAAAAAGGTCTCCATTAAGTGAATATCTGTCCTTAAACAGTTTCTGTAGATCTCATATGTATTGGAAGATTTTTAACATAATCAGAAAATGAACGATGAAAACTTAAAAATTAATAAGTCTCAAAGGAAGGACATCCAGCTGACCCTAGAGTCAGAGAGGCTTTAGCTTCTCAGCTTGATTGTTTGGAGTTTTTTCTGAGTTAATGATTATTTTTCCTATATGTAGTGCTGCTCTGCATGGATATCTTTGCAAAATGTTTTTGAGATGTCAGCATGATTTTTCTAGAATTCTGTGCCAATACCTAGCTTGTTCATAATTTTAAAAAATTAATATAGAATAGTATTCAAGTGCATTTACAAAAGAACAAGCATGAGTGCAAGCACATGGTAACTGCGCTTCTGCATGATTTGCAATATCACAAATCAGAATAAAGTTTCTTTAGTGTCGGCCTTTTTTTTTCCCATAAAAGATAGAAGGCCTGTTTTTGTCTTTGAAAACTAGCAATAGCTAGTTGTCTACTTCAAGTGAGCACGGTGCCTGAATAGTGTTAATCCTTGCAAAGGTAAAGTCGATGTTGAAGCCGTCTTACAATAACTTAATTGATTTCGTATGCATATAGATTCTACTTGCCTTCTATCCTTTATGAAGTGATGAGGATATTTGTATTTAAAGGTATTAATGACAATCTTTTCTTTTTATTTAAACTCACCTCGACAGTGAGAATTCTCGCCTTGCAGCTGAGGTTTACAAAGATATGCCTGAGACCAGCTTCACTCGCACAATATCCAATCCTGAAGTGGTTATGAAACGGCGGCGACAGCAGAAACTAGAGAAGAGAATGCAGGAATTCCGCAGTTCTGATGGCAGACCAGACTCAGGTACATAGGATTTCTTCTGGCTAAGTTATAAACAGTAAGCTGTTTACTGAGAGAGCATTTTAAACCCGGCAGCTCCTGTAAATTTGGCTTATCTTCTGCTTTCTCCAAAATTTTTTCTTCTTTACGGCTAATTTACCGACGGTAAGGATTTGTAGAGGTAGGATTCCACAGGAGTGTGTTCTGTGACAAGTGCAAAATGAAGCTTTCAGCAATGGGCAAGTTGATGGGAGAGGATATGCCCATTGATCTTGCCAACAGTGCTAAATTTGGAAAGAAGGACTGAATTAGACTTACTAAACTGACAAACTGAGGAAGTCTTCTGAAATAAATGTCATTAATTTTACTAAGAACAAGCCAAATGACCTGAATGTAAAAATGCAATCAGTAGCACAAATAGAGGATGGCAAGCAATGATTCTTCATGTTGTTAGAAAAGCTTCTGATAGATCAGTGAAGTGTTTCATATTCTTAGGGGTAGGGATACAGCAACAGTGGTTCTGTAAACATCAGCATTAAATGATAAAACTTCAAATAATTTATTCTATCTGTGGAAAACCAGTGGAGGAGGAGTTAGAGGTGTAGAAAACATCAACTGGGGAAAGTCTTAAATAGGCTTTTTAAAGAAATGGAAGATTCTTGAAGGAAAGCACACACCTGCTGTTAAGAAGATAGGAAAGGTCAGTTCTTAATTTACGCATTGTCACAGTTTCATCACTGGAGGCTTTTAACCATTAGTGGAGTATTTGAGGAATGTCAAGTAACTGTTCTTGTGTTAGTGGATTGACTAAATGATTTTTGCAGGGCTTTGTTCATACATTCTGTTGGAAATAAAATAGATGGCTGCATAACTATCTGTTCTCTGATAGCATTGTTTATTAAATTTTGTTTCCAAGGTGGGACACTGAGAATTTATGCAGACAGTTTAAAACCAAATATACCGTATAAGACAATCCTGCTGTCCACTACGGATACGGCGGACTTTGCAGTTATTGAAGCACTGGAAAAATACGGTCTGGAGAAGGAAAATCCCAAGGATTATTGTATCGCTCGCGTAAGTGAAGTTACAAAATCACAATCTTCTCATGAGTCATATTTGATTTTTATTCCTTGCAGTAGCTTTAAAACTGCATGGAAAGACTCCGGTAGGCCTGTGACTTTGTTTTGTTAAATCTAACAGCCTCAGGAATCCTGAAGTGTCAGGTTTTTTGTTTATTAAACTTAGAACTTCCAATCTTAGGGAATTGCTACTTCCTACATAGATAAACATTGATAATGAAACAAACATATTTCTGTACTGGAACTGTGGTTTCATATCACTAAGTGTGCTTATGGTTTGGAGATACATAAGCTAATAGGTAATCCTGCAGATACTTAAATTTGTTGCTTTGTGTGAAACTATTCTTCTGAACTGAGTGTGCTCAGAGGAAAAAGTGGTGAGGTGAAATAATCATAGTTTTTATCATTTCAATAGTTTCATCTTAGTCATTTTATCCTTGTCTTTATTAACCTATAATTGCGGTCCCATCTGTAAAAGTTTATTTTACTTAACTTCAGTGAAATTTTATGTAGCCTTCTATTATAAAAGGGAATAGTTTTGTAATTGATAGAGGTTTTACGACACAGTAGTATTAAAAGTTGATTCTTAGTTTTGGTTGCAAATACGTTTTATGTGTAGTTTTGATAGGGGCAATTACCTTCATATTGCATGTTCTATAAATGAAATTCGTGCTTCTCGGTCATTGGTCTTATTAAATAGGCTACTGACACACAATAAACTTGTTTTTTCTGCTGATTTGAGAGTCATGGGCTACAGCAGAGACATCATGACTGAAAGATAATTTTGCATCAGTGTTTAGTTCAGAGTCAGAATTTATTATGAAGTATTTATATTTAGGTAATTTATTGAACTGATTGCACACACACAGGGAAACAGTTGCGAGTCGTTGTGGTGGTGTTCTCTCTCACCTCTTGTTCTTTCATCTTCTGTGGGGATGTTTAATGTAGAAAATAGTCTGAGGAATGTTGCTCTGATCTTGGGAAAGATTAACAAAGTCTTTGCTGTGAAGCAAATTGATTCAAATTAGTTTTCAAGAAAGCATTTCTGGAAAATATTTTCTGAGCAATACATCTTCATATAGAAAGTTTCTATACTGGACATAAGTTACATGCTTATGTTTACATTTGAAATACATGACTGGTTTTCATTTGATCCTTTTATACATTTAAGTGTAGAAGACCTTGCTGTTTTGCTCACCACAAATCATTGTAGCTGGCTGAAATCTACTTGACTTTTCTCAGTCTCTGGTGATGCAGTGCTTGGATTTTAAATATGATATTTCCTTTATTAGTAAAGTTGATTATTTTAAATGTAAGTTAAAGTCTAGTTTTTGACTGATACTTTATGAAGTTGCTTTTCTTGCTTGAAACATTAGAATATCCTATGTTTAGCTTGATGTGTCTTTGGTCGCTGTTTTCTTTTTCGGAAACTCACAAATGCAGTGCTAAATAGGTGTCATAGCTGTTGGTGGTACTTTACACTGAAGTCTGGTAGCTGGTCGGTATCACTGGTAGATTTTTATTCCTGTTCTTCTGACACTACAGTGTTCTGTGAAGACAAATTTATCTTACTTATTTTCGTTTTTACTTTTGAGATTAAAGCAGTGCACAGTGGGATGTGTAACTTCAGTTTCTTATTGGTTGGGATTCTAAAATGCTTTGTTCTTTTTGGGTGGCAGGTGAAGCATCTTTAAGGAAGGCAACTTAAGTAGGTGACATTTCCTTAACTATTAAGGTGAATTTAAAGTTATATGACAAGGCCTTTATAAAGCTGCATAAGTACTTGTAATTAAGATCACACACTTCTTAAGTTCTAGCTGAAAGATGAACATTTCAAGAATTTTTCTTAATACATACTGTTAACATCTTTTACTGTAAATGGCAGTGCCCTGGTAGTTTTATACCCTGGTTTGCCCTGTGTTGGACTGTACCTTTGATGGCCTCTTCTAAAGTACTTTTCGATGTAATGAAGTAAATAGAAGTTTGTTCCGACAGAAATTTTGTTTGTTTCAGTTTGCATGGTTTGAGTTTTCCTGAATAATATGGGGTTCACTGCACTTCTCTCAAGATGTCAAATTAATTAGACAATCTTCTTTGCTACCTGTGCATATTCAGTTAGGGCATAAGACTTGAAGCATGCAGCAAACCAGTTAACTCTTAAAAGTAGAATCTTGAATGGACTTTTGTTTTAGCATGTCCTATGTTTAGCCAGGTTTTGCATAGAAAATGTTTTGTGGAAAGACCAATAACTTGATTACATATTTTTGATCTTATATGTACTTGTTTCCTGCTTGGAAGAAGATGAAAGGATGTTTGAATTGGATCTGTGAGAACTTAGTTAACACTGAAATGGGTGTGGTGATGAGGTGACTTATAAATAAGAGTAGAAAACTTCTTGAAGGCTTCAGCATAGTAGGGTACAGTACTTGAATTACCTCAGAAGGTGTTAGCTGGGTCATACTTCAGGGATGGGAATTATTTTGAGTAGTTTGTTTAAAATAGAACTATTTAAATAACATTGTTAGGATCACAAATGACGGAGTAAAATGTATTTTATTTTTTTGATCAGCTTTGAAAGATCTGTCTTTAATGTTGAGGGTGCTCAGATACTGTAATACTGCCTGCCACTGTTTTTGTGTTTGATGGCTCTGGGGAACAGTAACACAAATGTGCATGAATCACAGGCTCTATCTCTTAGAGTCAGAATGCATGAATCAAGGCTTCTCCCTTCCTCTACTTTGCAAAAATATGGCTATAAAAGGTATGAACAATCTGTGGCTTCCAAAGTCTACTTAGTTCTGGTTCTTCCTTAAAGCTAGACAGCATGAAGCAATTGTGTGAAATGCTCAAGTTGTGCCCTTAGTCTCTGTGCAGACCAGGTAAAGGTTGGGTAAGACAAGGATGCAAGAGGTATCGCCACCTTCCATTTGTCAGCTTGTCTTGCCGTTTCTAAATGTACTTGCATGGTGTGCCAGCAGAATGGCATTAGCAAAATGAAAGGCTCATTCCAGTGTGTGAGGTAATAAAACAAAGTTACATTTTATTTTTCAACTGTCACCTGTCTACATAAATTTCCTTTGCTTTTTAAATATATCTGGTGTTCTGGGAAGAGGGATTTGACCATAAGAAGGGGCAAAATAGAGTTAGAAAAAGTCTTGGAATGCAAAATGTGCCTAAAGTTACTGAATTCTTCATGAAGCTGGATCTCTTTTGTAAACGAAGTCAGAAGATATCCCTCTTTGTTTTAGTTGTCACAAACAGCTCTGAAAACTGATAATGGTTCTTTTCTAGGTCATGCTGCCTCCTGGTGCTCAGCACTCTGATGATAAAGGTGCTAAAGAAACTATTCTTGATGATGATGAGTGTCCACTACAGATATTCAGGGAGTGGCCTAGTGATAAAGGTATGTCTAAAAAGTTTTAAGAGATATTTGTTCTGTAGGTGTTGTAAGCCATGGTGTGGACTCCTGTGAAGTAGGAAATTGGAGTGTATTTTAGTGGTTTTTGTTTCCAGATATTTTTAATACTAGTTGCTTTTAGAAAGTTATTTACTATTTCATTCAATGCTGTTTATAGCAATACATTTTTAGAGAGTAGAAAGGTTTTACATTGCATCTTAAATTTTTAAAATTATCCCCTGTGTAAAAGTATGCTGTAAATCTTTTAAATAGTTTTTAAAATAACTGCGTAATTGTCCGGAACATAGTAAGCTGGAAGTAATCCTGTGGAACATGTACAAATAGATGTTTATGCTTATTCACTGATTGTGAAACTCAAAGGATATATAAATACTGTGTTTTAGGAATACTAGTATTTCAATTGAAAAGACGGCCTCCTGATTATGTCCCAAAGAAATTCAAGAAAATAACTGATGGAAAGCCATTAAAGGGGAAGGAAAGAGTTGACGGGTCTGGATATGGCTCTTGCCTTCCTCCTGAGAAACTACCATATCTGGTAGAATTAAGCCCAGGTAAGAATTCTGGTTGTCTAATAACCTAAGGTACATTGTTGCACAATAATTCAGATTTCTCCAAAATTAAGACTTTTCATTGAAAGCACAAGAAAGTCTGTTGGCAGTGTAAGTGAATCCCACATCAGTTGTTCTGGTGCTAAATTCTGAATTGGCACTGTCTAGAGATAGAGCTACATACTGCTATAATGTCAACATTTTAGTAGCAAGTGTTTGAAATAAAAGAAGGGGAGAAATGATTAACTAAGACTTTGACTCTATTAGCATGGCTTCAAGTATGAAGTTTAAAGTGTTTCAAATACAAACAAAAATATCATTCAATTTTCAACCCCCTTTGGATGCTGGTGTTTAAAACTTGGTAAGTAAAATAGCTTAACATGTCATCTTGTGATTTCAGGGACAGGGATCAGAAAAACATTACTTAAATCTGGTTTGTTTTGCATTTAGAAGAATACTTCAGCATACCTAGTAAGAAATATTTGATAGTGGTATACATGACAAATACATTTTTAGAAGGACAAGAACATGAAATTTTAAATCAACTCGTTGCTATACATTTTTCAACCTATACGGAACCTTTAGTTCACTGTCAAGGCTGGGGTTTATTTCGGCATTATTACAGGTGTCTGGGCTGCACTGTAATTTGCAATTATAATTGTATGATCTAGAAACAGCCAGGAGAGTTTGATTTGTTAGAGCAAAACAACTTTTTAAAGAATTGGATGTTGCAGCTCTTTTTCCTGTGAAGTGGTTTACAGTTTGAAGTCTGGTTGTTTGCCTTTTAGGAGACAAAGTTGGAAATTGATGCTGAAGGCTCTGAGCAGAACTGCAGACGACTTCAAATTTTTAGTCAAATAGTGTGTTGTGTGTGTGTTTGATTGGTGGTGCTTTTTGTTTGTTTTTTTGTTTGTTTTTTTTTTTTAAAAAAAGTCAGGAGACATTAGCAGTATGCAGAATATATTAAGTGTGTTTTGTGTTGTGTTCTCTATGTAGAGATTTGATTTGCATATTAATATTTTGAGTTCTTTTAGTAGTAATTTAAATTTCTTGTGCTTTAAACTTACTCTTTATGGAGCCTAATTGGTTTAGTATTAAAACATTGTGCTTGGGCAGTGTAGCAAGACGTCTGTTAACTGGGAGAGGAAAAACAGTCTTAGATGCTACAGGTGGCAACACTTGCACATTGCCTTTGGGACTGACCTGTTGCTCATGTTTCTCTTTTAACAACTTGTTTCTCACTATTCTAAAACCAAGGATTGTTATGTTCAGTAGCTTTGTAATACTGATATCTTTATGCGGTTTCTAATGTTGAAAGAGTTTAATGCACCTTTATCCTAATAAGCTGAGCAAATGTTATCTGGCTACAGTTTCACCCTGTCCTGTCTTTTCTTTTCCTGCCCT
Source organism: Indicator indicator (assembly GCF_027791375.1). Classification (NCBI taxonomy): domain Eukaryota; kingdom Metazoa; phylum Chordata; class Aves; order Piciformes; family Indicatoridae; genus Indicator; species Indicator indicator. Next base: position 27,908,583 of record NC_072011.1, read on the forward strand.
CTTCTGCATGTTCTGCATGATATCTGTCCTGCTGGTGCTGCCTTCACCTGGGTCCTCTGCATGTGTTTCTAATCCCAGGGAGAAGGAATCACTTTGCCTACTACAACTATCACGCATATGAAGGTAATTCTGTATTTAATACTGTCTCCCATTAGTCACTAAAAACACTGCTGGCTCTAAGTCTTTTGTTTCTTTTTGACAAATCTTACTTTTTGCTTGTCTTACTCTTTTTTTCCCAAGAGGCTGCTTCTGTGAAATAGTTATTTTTCTTGTCAGCTACCATTTAATTTTTCTGTATGTGAAACAAACATCAAGTAAAAATGATCAATGTGCTACCACCCAAAGAGTTCAACCTTCCCACTAAGTTTAACTAAATTTCATAGGGTAGTTTACAAGCAGTGTTGTGGTAGAAAGAAAAACATTTAGTAATTCACAGTTAAAAATGAATTGGGTAAATGGTATGGAACTTAATTTTGCTTTTCAATATTTGACTATGTTGATGCAGTGGATGAAATTGTCACCATTTTTGTGTGAAATAATTTTTGGACCACTGGTGACCTCGCTTTCTGATCTATGGTGTTCCATAGCATCCTTTGGTATTTCTACTGTCTGGTTTGTGGTGTTACCTAACATTATCAGTGTATGCCAAAGAGATTTAGCTGTATTAGACGACAGTCTTGTTCAGTTTTATCTGCAGCATTTGAAATTGATAACCTAACCTGCAAATCCTTATGGATCTTTGAGTTTAGAGTAGTGTGCAGATATGTCCTGGCTGGGCTAAGTAGACAAGAATGCAAAGCCACTCTCTTCTTTACTGTGAAATGTCTCCCAAAATAACCTTTCCTTTTCTTACATTTTTTAGCATCTATTTCTTCATTTTATTTTTGGGACTAGTACAAAATTTTTATATTCTTATTGGTGTTGCTCACCCTTTCACAGCTGTGGAGGACAATACCAGGGTTCAAACTTATGCCTCCAGTGGTCAACTCTTTGAATTCAGACTTCCATTTCATTAACATCATTATTCCACAGAGCAGAAAAGTTCGGCAGAGTATGCTGAATCAGGAAGCATAGACAAACTCTGCAAGAATGCCTGACCACTTGGTGAAATCCCACTGGAAAAAATACAGCTTCTTAAATCTTTATCTCAGGGTGTGAAGAAGAGGGCTTAGTACTCTAGAGTTCAGTCTGTCTCTGGAACAATGCGTTTCAGGATACTTGTATTTATTATAGATAGAGCTCCTGTAGAAGTGTCCTTCTGTCAAAACATTGGCTGTTTATATTCTTGCAGAACCTGGCAGACTTGAGTTTCATGCTCTGTGCAGTTGCACAAATTGAGTAAATTTGTTACTGGAAGTATGTCCTCTTTTTCCGCTTCTTCACAGCTGCTGACGTTGCTGGTTGTATGGCTGTTTTATAGGCTGAAGATCAGATTCTGTATGGTACAGTAGAGGAATGCACATCAGTAGTTTGTGTCTGTAAATGTGGCAGTTGTCTCTGTCTTCCAAGTCATGTAATTGAACGAATAAACTAGGATGAATCTGATAGCAAAAGAAATAGACTGGATAGACTGAAGCGAGGCATGGCAGCACTTTGAATAGCTGATGGTGTCTATGTTATTGGTGGGTATGGCTCCTGATTAGTTCAGACATGTTATTAACTTCAGTTGTTCAATCATATTTAAAGGCTGAGAAAAATGACAAAAAGCCGTTCTGTAGGATGTGAGCTTCTAAGGTTTGATCCTGCAAACCTTAAATAATACTTACAGTCATTTAAAATCACACAAAAAAGGTAAAACCTTAAGGCTTTTCTCCCTGGGCTGTTCATCAGAAAAGAAGCATCCCTAAGTGGTAGAATTTACAGAACATGCAGTTATATCAACTTGGGAAGAAGAATTCCAGGAGGTTGGAGAAGCTTGAAAGCTTTGGTCAGGGTAGTTTCCCTTTCCAATTTTCTTTTTAAGAACGTAACTGTAGTATGGTATGTATGCAGTATGTAACATTCCTCACTAAATCTTATTTCAGCAAAAATGGTTTCTACTGGTTTTTGGTTTTGCTGGAAGTGTACATCTTGTCTGAAATTTAATAGCAGAGTTATCTCTTGAATTAGACATGGTATTTCAAATCAGCCCAACCAATCCCCTCAACTTCTTACTATCTAAACTCTTAAGATTCAAGAACTTTTGCAGGAAATCTGCTAATTTTCAAATATGTATTTACCTAATTTTTAGGTCATTAGGTGCAGACCCTGGCATGAACATTTTTGTTCAAATTTTGTCTTATTTGTTTTCTATAATCTCATCTTTATGATTTGGTTTAGTCTGGTTATAAGTCAATATTATTTTCCAGCATTGTTTCAAATTGGGGATTAGCACAATCAGTTGAAATTACCATCTCCAAAATGGCATAGCATTCACCTTTTAGTGGTGAAGTAATGTATTTAAAATCTTTATCCATGAAGGGAGGCCTGTTTTGCATTTCTGTTGATCAAAAATGTACATTCATATTATGAATCACTGAGTTGATGTACTTACACTGACTGTTCACTTTGGTTCACTACGCAGTTGGGTTTTTTTTAATAACACTGCTATTTGAAGTATGAATGTTGAGTCATAGTTGCATAAACCCAGTCAGTAAATCTATTTGTATTGCATCCTTAGCATGGAAAGCCAGAGTTTTCACAGATTTTACATAAACCAATTTCACTGGTGACTATAAGTGAATAGTAGTGTAGTAGGTAGATTGAGGATTACCACTTGAAATACAAGTTTTCCATCTGCAATAGGCAGTATACGCAGATGTGTATATATCTCTGTGTAATTCTGTCGTAGGGGAAAATAACTTGTGCAAAGTACTCCAAACGTAAACCGTACCCAGTTTGTTTGAACTGGGTAAAGCTTTTTGTCAGGTAGATAATTTAAGTTTAATGCATGCAGTGATAGCCAGCTTGGCCTCTTCCGTCTTCAGCTTTTGTCTTGGAGCACATCTGGGAGACCTGATCCATTTTAATCTTGAAAAACCCTGAGAAACTAGATATTTCCTGCACCTCTTAACTCTTAGTGTTTTTCGTTCATGGTTGCCATAAATAGGCTCAAGCCATCTTTCTTCTGTGCCATGTGTTTTCACAGGCACACTATAAAATGAACAAGCTTGTACAGAATTCATTCATTTTTCTTAGACCTCTTGTTGCTGCTTCGGTATTGTTTCAGTGCCCACCTTTCTGAGAACTTGATCTTTCAAATTTCTGTATTAAAACAAAATTACTTTTGTGTCAGATAAAAACCCACAGAGATTATATTCCCATTTTTCCTGGCACAAATTCCAGACTTTAAGACATATGCCCAAGATTGTGTTACACCTTTATGAACAACCAGAAGACCTTAAAGAATCTTGGCCCTTAGAGGCTAAGAACAGTCTTCTTGGACTGTTGTGATCTGGGGAACAGGGATTTTGCCATAGGTATAGCAGAATCTGTATCCTGTTGCATTGAGCTCAGGCATGCATTCCAAACATTTAGTTGAACTTCCATTTGTTGAAAAACAGGAAATACAAGACTTTACAATGTAGCATAATGCAGTCTTCCTTCCCTCTTGCATCCTTTTCCTAGAACAGAGAGGTCTTTCATCCTTTTTAGAATTTGTAGTAGTTCTCTTCAAGATTAAATTTCCTTTTACTGTAGAAGTTGGCTTTTACTGATGGTTGATTACGTGTGCTCCAAATAACTTTCAGTAACTCCTTGAATTTTACTTGTTTTCCTGGGAGTGAAAGAAGTGTGTCTGATGCTGGGGTTTTAAACTAAGTTGGCTTTTTTTTTTCCTTGTTACATTGGATGCTCCACAGAAGCAAAACAGTCTTAATTCACCTCAGCAGAAACACTGTGATACATTTTCTTACATGAAAGCACATTTTACCTGAGCATTTATACTGAGGATACACAGTGATGAGAGGTAAATGTTTATTAGCAAGAACTTGGTATTGATTGATTATTCACAAGTGTTGAACGCAGGAATGAGATCCAGAAGCAACTGTAAACACAAGAAAACCAGTATTATGCATTTTACAAAATACTTCAGAAATATGTAGGAATGCTTTAAAGTGCGTGGCTTTTTGTTTGGATGGTGGTTGTTGTGTTGGTTGTTTTTTTCTTTTTAAGAAACAAAAAATGAAGAAGTATGGGATGGGTGGGGAAATTACGTGTAGTAAAGGGGTGAAATCACTAGACTGCAATTCCTTTTCTCTAATCTGTATTTTATAGGGTTTAGGAGAAAGTGCTATAAGAAATTAAGAACAAAGGCTGTAGATAACTAGCCCTGACTTTTCATGCCAGTGACTTTTGAAATACCTGTATTTTTGCATATTGAATGGGGGTCCTTGCCTCCAAATTGACTCTTTTATCTTCTTGAATACCAATTTTAGCAAATTGGGATGTGGGTAGGAGTAGGAAATGTTTGACTTTTTGATTCATGAATAAATGAATGAAAGAGCTAGTCTAGTTTTTTTAAAATGTGTAAGCTGTGGGGGGACATAGTAATTCAGGGAATTGGGAGTAAGGTATATTCAATGATGTATTGCTATGTTGGTGACATTGAAGATGCAGCCATATAAATTCTGCTCAGTGTTGTTAAGTATTAAAAACTGCACACAATTTAAATTGCTGTAGATACTGTATTAGCATTACCTTTTTTTACTGTACAGTGATATTAAGACACATGTCTGTATAAAGTAAAATACTGGGATTTAATAAAAGCCTTATTCCTGTACCTGAAAAACATTCAGGGAGCTTGGGTGCTTTTATGTTTAATACTTCTTTAGTGATGGATGACATACTACTGTTAGGATAGTGATTCTATGTTCAATAGCTGGATATTACTATATTACCTGTAGTTAACTTGCATATTTATAGTACTAGTCTATGGGATGTCTACCTGATAACTTTACATCCCAGTAACATCACAACACTGCTTCGAGAAAGTTACTACTAGAAGCAGCCATTATACTTTTCCCCGTGTCAAAACCATATAAAACTCTGGAGGTATCATTCCTCATAGATAAACAACTTCTTCCCCCCACTCCTTTCATTTGTGTCCAGCATCCTGTGACCAGTGGTGTCCCCCAGGGACCATTACTGGGCCCGATTCTATTCAACATCTTTATTAATTATTTGGCTGAGGGGATTGAGTCTATCATTAGTAAATTCATGGGTGACACCAAGTTGGGGGGGAGTGTCGATCTGCTGGAAGGTAAGAAGACACTTCAGAGAGACATGGACAGGCTGGTTGATGGGCTGAGGCCAATGGTATGAGGTTTAACAAGGCCTAGAGCAGGGTCCTACGCTTTTGTCACAATAACCCCATGCAGCGCTACAGACTGAGGGATGAGTGGCTGGAGACCAGCCTGGCGAGGGACATGGGAGTGCTGGGAGTGCTGGTTGACAACCATCTGAACATGAGCCAGCAGCGTGCCCCGGTGGCACAGAAGGCCAATGGCATCTTGGCTTATATCAGCAATAGTGTGGCCAGCAGGACTAGGGATGTAATTCAGCCCCTGTACTCAGCACTGGTGAGGCCTCACCTTGAGTACTGTGTGCAGTTCCAGGCCCCTCACTTCAAGAAAGATAATGAGGTGCTGGAGTGGGTACAGAGGAGAGCAATGAGACTGGTGAAAGGACTAGAGGGAAAGTCTTATGAGGAGAGGCTGAGGGAGCTGGGGTTGTTTAGCCTGCAGAAGAGGAGACTCAAGGGGGGGACCTTATCACACTCTACAACTACCTGAAGGGAAGTTGTTGTAAGGTGGGTGTCGGCTCTTCTCCCAGGCAACTTGTGATAAGACAAGAGGTCATGGCCTGAAGCTGTGCCACAGGGGAGGTTTAGGCTGGATGTTAGGAAGCACTTGTCACAGAAAGGGTAATTAGGCATTGGAACAGACTGCCCAATGTGGAGCTGCCATCCCTCGAGGTGTTTAAGGAAGGACTGGATGTGGCATTTAGTGATGTGGTCTAGTCAGTGTGGTGGTGTTAGGTAATAGGCTGGATTTGATGATCTCAGAGGTCTGTTCCAGTCTCAATAATTCTGTGATTCAGTGAATTTGTGGTTTCTGTTATTTTGTACTGTTGCCTTCCTTTATTTTCTGCTTTTACTCAGTGTTTGTTTTGTTCTTAACTGTAAAGTTTTATCTGTGCTTTTGAAGTCCTTCAGTAAACAGTATTTAAAGAACTTCACAGAAGTGAAATTTTATGGTTAAACGGTTTTCAGTCTGATTTTAATCTGGCAGCAATGCTGAGAGTTTGATTCGATTGATGGAGGTTCTGTTTGTGTTGACTTTGATTTAAAATTTGAAGATGACTAGTTTCATACTAATGACTATCACTGTACATGCCATGGCATTAGTAATATTCTCTAAATGTTTTTTTGGGGATGACTTGAAATCATTGTTCATGTCTACAGGTAAGACGCTCTTTGTCTTGCAGCCTCCTTTTTTTTCATTTTTATTTTGGAGGAGGAGTTGGATAGAAGGCAGAAATGACAGTATTAGTTTAGTATCTGTTAGTATTTAAGGTTGTATTTTCTGAGAAGCAGGGAGTATTTAATATGTATGCCAAAACCCATCTGTGTTAGCCTGTGAAGACAGCAGCTAAATCTTGTACTTCATCCAGTGTTTCATGCAAAACGCTATTCTGTATTTGGACAATATGTTCTTCTGTGTGGAGGAGGAAGACAAACGTTTTCTTTGACCTCATTTTCTGCAAGATGAGAATATAGGTCAATGGGACTATAAAGATAATGCTAGAAGTCCTACAGTCCTGTAAATCAAGACTAAAGCTGTCATAGGTAAACATTTTGTAAATTTTTTTCATATTGTCCTATTTCAGTATTTGATAAATAGGAAGCAGTTTAGCATATTGGCCACCTGACAGTAGATATTGCTAATAATCTATATTTTTAGTAAGAGATGTGCAGATACCTTATTTTTACATCTTTTAAACCCATATTGATATACCCACATAAAGTCTTAGTTATTAATAAAAATTTTATTGTGTATACCACTAATGGTACAGGAAAAATTTTCAAAGTATGTTCAAAATAGTAGTTCTTGATTGCTTTATTCTTTTGCACTTGTAGAAAACAGCCATTCTGAGTGAGCTCTGGCTACTTCCAGTGTTCTTTACACTACAATGCACAGCTAAGTTCCCAACAAATCTTGAAAGAATGTCGCTTGGTTATTTTTTTGTGTGTGTGTTGCTACTTTGCCATAATGTAGAAACAGTGTGTATTCAAACTTTAATAACTTGCAAATTAATATTTGTCACTTTCTGTGCAGATGGTTCTGACTCCAGAGATAAGCCAAAGCTTTATCGTCTACAATTAAGTGTCACTGAAGTTGGAACTGAAAAATTCGATGACAATTCCATCCAGGTATGGTAAAAAAGTAGGCTCAGATGACAGAACTGATCTGATGTCAGGTCTGTAATGTCTAATTGTGGAAACTAGTAAAATATTCTGTGTATATCCTTAAAAGCCATAAAGGCAAAATATTTCTGCAATTTCATGTTAATGGTTACAACTACAACTTACTTCCTGTCTCTTGCTTTAAGAGTAAAGTAAAGGGCCGACTATTTAAAATGCAGTATTCTTTCTTCATCACTGGATCACATGGTATCAGTGTTATAGTAGCTGCTTAATGGCTTTCAAGTCCTATTCTCAACCCATTTTGAGTGAGATTAGGATTTCTTAAATTTATAAAAGAAGTATACCTCTGTGAAGTTCATGTCAGAGTTTCTTACAGCACCATGGTCCCACCATCAGTACAGTTAGTTAACTGGTAAATACTTGCATTGTGAGATTTTACACATCAAATCAGCAAGTGGTAGAGCACAGTTCTGAATAGACTATGACCAAAAAAAAGTGGAAGACTTGTTATTACGGGATTTCTGCTGCACGTCAGTTAAGTGTGTTTTATTTTTGCTGTTGCAAGGAAAATTAAAAGTAAAGCTCAGCTGATTTTTCATACCATTTATTTGTTATATTTAGAAGGAAGCAAAGTTACTTAGTGTGTGAATAGGTTAAGCTGCATCTCAATTTTCTTGTTTTAATTTCCACTGCTATATAATTTATTTTATTAAATGTTAATGAATTCTATTTACAGTTATTTGGTCCAGGAATTCAGCCTCATCATTGTGACCTCACTAATATGGATGGAGTTGTTACTGTAACCCCAAGAAGCATTGATGCCGAAACCTATGTGGAAGGTCAGCGTATTTCAGAAACCACTATGCTGCAAAGTGGAATGAAGGTTCAGTTTGGATCATCTCACGTGTTTAAGTTTGTGGATCCCACTCAGGACCATATTATTCCTAAAAGACCTATTGATGCAAGTCTTATGGGAAAAGGTCCAAGACACAAAACTGGGTAAGTAAAATTTTTCTTCCCATTGATGTAAAAAGAGCCTTAAGAAGTAGAGAATGAGAGCGTTTTAAGTAGCCTGTTACTAGAGTATGACTTTAAATGAGTTCTGTGTAGCTGCTTTTAAGTGTTAAATGTGTAACTATTTTAATACTAGAGCTCCACCTTGTGATTTTTTTTTGGATTAGCAAGTGTGTTTTTCATTGCGAAGTATTCTGACAAGTTTTTGTGATCCAACTATTAGGAATAGCAAAGAATTCTCTGAATGTTTTCAGAGAGCCTGGCTGGTTGGGTTTTGTGGCTTGGTTTTTTAGGTTGGTTGATTTTTTTTTTTTTTTTTTTTTTTGGTCATATAGTAACTTCTAAAATTGTACTAGAAGGATTTGGAAATTCCATAGGGTAGTCACAAAATGAGACTTTGAGGGTGGGGAACTAAATGTATTTACATAGCAATCACTACTTACAGTGTGATTACTTATCTTCTAGTTTCTGTTTTGCAACTATTAACAGACCAGAAATCCATCCTGTTGTTTCTCTGTATATTCATGTGTTTGATAGATGCATAGTAAAATTACTGATTATAGATTTATTAACTTGTAGGAGCTCAGGTATTTTGTTTACTGGCTCTAGAGGTGTTCAGGAGAAACAATCTTAAAATCCAACCGTATAACATGGGAAAAACCCAACATTGTATCTTCCATTACCTCTGGGTCCATGAGGCTACTATTGTAGTGTAGCATACTGTGGTTTAGACAATAAGCAAAGTGGCTTGGAGAGGTATGAGAGAGAAACACCTAGGAAAAGAGGCTTTTATAGCTAATCTGCTGAGTTAATACAGATGTATATTTCAACCAGTATTGTTTTTTTCCCAGTTTTAATGTGGGAGTACAGTGTGTGATCATTGTGGAACCTGTCTGCAGGACACATCCAGCCTTTTAGCTGTTACATAATATTTTTGCTTAAATCTTGAGTTCATTCTGCATCTAGAATGCAGATCAATAAACAAGTGCTCTTACAGGTTTACTTAGTGAGCTGCAAAGCACTGTACTACTGCAGAGCTTTACTGGGACTGCAAAATCTCTGACAAAAGACTATTGCAGCTTGAACAATCAAATATTTTAAAAATATTTAGAACAAGCAGATAGTAAAATGCATTACTGTGATAGATGAAGGATCTACATTATCAAGATTATTGTACATTTAGAGCTGAGCAAAACGTTGTAGTAAATCTACTGCAGTGAATGCAATACCTTGAATATTTTTTTATCTGTTTTTCCAAAGGAAATTATTGGTATAAATATTTGTAGTGTTTTTATAAAAAGAAGGTACTCTTTTCCCCTTCTGCTCTGCCGTAGCGACACTTCACCTGGAATATTGCGTCCAGTTCTAGGCTCCCTGGCTCAAGAGGGACAGTGATCTACTTAAGAGAGTCCAACAGAGGGCTACAAGGATGATTAAGGGGCTGGAGTACGTGCGTTATGAGGAAAAGCTGAGAGACCTAGTGTTTTTTAGCCTGGAGAGGAGAAGACTGATAGGGGATTTAATAAATGCTTATAAATATATCAGGGCTGGGTGTCAAGAGAGAAGGGACAGACTCTGCTCACTTGTGCCCTGTGATAGGACAAGGGGCAACAGATGTAAACTACAGCACAGGAAGTTCCACCTCAACATGAGGAAGAACTTCTTTATTGTAAGGGTCGCAGAGCACTGGAACAGGCTCCCCAGGGAGGTTGTAGAATCTCCTTTTCTGGAGACTTTCAAGGACTGTCTGGATGCATTCCTGTGCAACTTACGCTAGATTCTATGGTCCTGCTCTGGCAGGGGGGTTGGACTAGAAGATCTCCAGAGGTCCCATCCAACTTCTAACATACTGTGATCCTGTAATTATTAGTGTTTTAAAAAGTCATGGAGTTGTGGTATACCTCTTGAATTTTAATTTCCTAAGTTGAGCTACTCTGTTCCTTGTTTGTTAAATGTTTAGCAATATAATTTCTAAAAAGTGCTTGAAACACTATTTTGCTTTTAGAGCTGTTCAGGAAACCACATTTGATTTGGAGGGAGACGTTCACAGTGGAGCAGCATTACCAGCAAGCAAGGTATTATGTTATGGCTAAATTAACAATAAATAATAAAAGATCATGTGTAAGCTAGATCAAAAATTTTAAATCGGTTATATTTGGTGAAGTGTGGCCAGTTCATCGTTCTCCCCAGCCATTTCCTCTTCTGGGTGCATTATTATTTATTCCTATTTTTTTCTCCCACAAAACTGTTCTGTTTAAGTTTGTATTAGCATTTGGCATGCTTTCTGTGGCAAGAGCAGTAACTTATTACAGAAAGGGAAATTCCTCAGTCCTGGAATAGTTTCTCCCCAAACTGACCTATTTGAAGACAGATTAAATGCAAGTAGCAATTCGTATTAGAAATGATATATCATTACCTCATGTGTGTAGCACATGACTATTGCCATCTGCAATGGGGTGAGTAAATGTTTTATACAAAATGTGAAGGTTGTTCAATTTTAGTTTGTCGATTTTTAAAATTTAATGAATGTGAATTTTGACTTAATAAAGCTGCTACACACACATTCACTAGACAAACTGTCTCTGCAGTCATAGCTATAAACATTTAATGGGGTGATAGTATCTTCTTGCTTTCTTTCTGTACTATCTTTCCATTAATGAATTCGGTGCCAGAGTTGTGTTTACCAAGAGCAAACAAATCAAGTAAAGTGACACAGTGGTTAATGTCTGTCTTGGTGCTATGATCACATGCCTCAGGTGAAATGAGGGAATGAATTATTTCAGCAGTACGAAAGGTAGCAGTCCTCTCACAAATGCGTTTCCTTTTATATTTTATTACTACTATTATCAAATTGAAATATTTGTAAAGAAAGTTAGTGATATTGGTGTGGCAGTGTAGGTATAATAATACTCTGGTAGCTTGTGAAAATATTTGTTAGTCTTTTTTCATTTCTTGACACAGACTTCTGATTCTTCTTTCTTTGTAGCTTTGTTATTTGCCATGTTTTATGTTGGATGCACTGTTTACCTCAAAATTGCCTAGAGCTGAAGTTTCTTACATGATTGTCTAGCATACCTCATACTCTTGTCTGACTCATTAGAAATATGCTTTCAGTGGACCTAGGGAAGCTTGGGAAATTTTAAAGTTTTGGTGTTTGGTGGGTTTTTGTGGGGGTTTTTTTTGTTGGTTTTTTTTGTGTTTTTTTTTTTAAGTACTATTTGAGAATGTACATGGCATCTGTTAAATCACTGCTGAATCACTTATTTTCTGACACTTGCTCTAATGATTTTGCTTTTTCTGTTTGGAAAAGGGGCAGCAATAACTTCAGTGAAAATTCTCTAAGACGTAGGGATGAAAAGTTATTCATGGAGTGGTGTGTCAGTACTGAAAAAACTATTTTGTCCAAAATCTTGTTTTGAAATGCACTTTATGGTAGATTTTCTTGTATCAAGGCAAATTACTTAGTTCTAGAAATTTCATAGAAGTATTGAAACACTTCAGATTTTACCAATGTTTGTTTTTCAGCTGTTTGTACTGAAAAATAATTGCTACCCATTTTTGCTGCTTAAAGCAGCATGTTTTTTCCCTTTCTAATAGAGTTTGAGGTAATAGGAAATTATGAGTTGAAAGCTTAATATTGAGGGGCTTGTGACACTGAAAGAAAACAAATAAAATTCTACATAAAAAATTGTGTAGTCTGATTTGCTGTTTCTTGTTTCGAAAATTTTGTGCTGTCTAGCAGATCAGATTTTCCTTACGGCTAGGATAAATTTATGGCATAGATGATAATGTTAGCAGTTGGAGCAGAGTAGGGGAGCACAGCCAGTCTTAAATCTGTGCTTAATTTTGTCTCTTAGTTAAAGTTTTCATTAAGAATTCTTTATATTTATAACTATGTCACTTTTAAATAAAAACAAATTTTCATTATATTGTTCTTGCAATGCATGAAGTAGTAGCTGCTTCTAGCTGGCCATTGATGTCTTCTGAATTGCAAGTGTGCTCTTCAATGCTTCGTTGTGGTGAAAAGACCTGCTGAGCTGCTGGATTCTCTGCTGTACTCTTCTGTTTTCCCATCTCTTTCAAGCCTCAAACTGACACTTTTCATAGTGCCAAGCACAATTTTAGTAGTGCCAAGCACAAATACTGGCTAATGCAATGTTTGCATGCTAAGCATCTGTCCCACTGTTTTGAATTAGAGCACCAGCAGGCTTGATGGTGACAGGACATCATCGGCATCCAGCACAGCAGAACGAGGAATGGTGAAGCCAATGATTAGACTAGAGCAGCAGCAAGATTACCGCAGACAGGAAAGGTAGGAAATGTGCAATCCATTACTTCTCATTGTGGATAAGACTGGATTCTGTTTTCTGATAGATAAGCAATGTGCTTAAAATATTGTAAACTACGTGATTTTCCCAGTGGAAAATGAGATCTCACTCCAAATAAAACCCAACTAAAGCAAAAAAAGTCAGAATATTAAATCAAGTAACTATTTCTTTGCTTCAGTATTCTGTAGTTTGTAGTTTTCTTTTTGTAAAGCCAAGCTGGTAGTGATAGCACACTGTTGTTGATTTGAGGTTAGATGTGTTGCATGAAGTGTCTTTAAGAAAAGTACAATTACTTGGAATTTTCATTTGTCAGTGGCAAGATGATGTCATTTATTCTGGAGAAAGAAATTACAGTAGTATTGTTCACAGGTCTTGTGAGAATGAATTTTAGCTACCTCGGAATGCTTGCCTTGTAAAGTTATGCAATTTATAAATATATGTAACAGCTTCTTGATTTTTGCTTTTTGATATGGTGGCTGTAGTAAATAGATAAATGCTGCCCCATTTTACTCATGGGTCCTTTTCTTTCAGCTACAAATTAGACTTTTCATCCTCTCCATACTTTGTTTCCGAAGCCACAGCGGAAGACACTGCCTTTGAGTCATGTGGCCATTTTCTTGCTATTCGTTCTCTATGTTATCATAATACCTTGTTTTGGCCATCCAAAAGAGATCAACTCCTTGTTAGACAATGTCTTCTAATGTTAGCATTGCTTCAAAAATTGTCACTGTTTTCCATCATAAATAGAGAAACCCTGATAGGATGCATCTAAAGATTCTGAGAGCTGGTTGACATTATTGCAAAGCCTCTCTTTCATCTTTGAAAAATCAAAAAATTTTTTTTCAAATCTTAAGAAAAATAAAATATAGGATTGCTGTCTACGTAAATGAGCTTTAAAACGTAGATGAACTGCTGTAATAAATGGATGAAAGGTATGGTGAATGTACTGTGGGTTAAAGTGCAGTAATTGAAGTTATAAATCTTCTAGTACCTTTAAGTGTACTGATTATTCACTAAACAGAAAACAGAGGTAAGAGTGGCAGGAAAACAAAACAAAACAAAACAAAAAACCCCAACAAACGGGAAAAAATGGCAGAAAATCATGCTTTCACCTGAACTGAATATCTGATATTCTAGGGTTTTTTATCAGTGACATCTTTGTAAATCCTTTCAGTGAAAGTATAGTTAGTCTTGCACTAGTCCATATTATTTCTCATTTACTGTGCCACTTTCCCATTGAAGCAAAGACTGAAAATCACATTCCTTCCTTTGTGCTGAAAAGGATCTTTCTGTTCTAAAGAAAAGGAAACAAATCATCAGCTAGAATCTATCGCTGGTTTACCAGCCAGTTTGTTGAAACATTTATTTGTCTTATTACCATTCCTATAATGATAGATTAAAAATTTATTTGGAGTTGTTGTTAGAGTTCTATTGTGATAATGCTGCGTGAGTATCATTCTTCTGTACAAGTAGTTAACATCTCAGTTAAGACAATGCACTTTTGACATTGTGGAAGTAGGGAGAAATTAGTTAATCTAAAATTTGTAGCATTAGAAACAGAAGAAATGCTACAATTTACCAGCTGACTACTCTTCATCAAGAGCGTGCTGTTGTCTTTGAAATGTAACTGAACTGGCAGAAGTTTGTGTGCATATTGTTCTGCTTTTCCTTAACTTTCAGCTCCTCAGAACTTTGTTTAGCTGAGCTCCTTTTATAATAAAGCATTATCTAGATCACATAACTGAGTTTTCTGTTGATTTAAGTTTTTGCAAGTTTAAAAACCAAAGAAAATTACCAAATCCCAAAGGTACCCTTAGGTTTGGGGGTTTTTTTTGATAAAATATGCTAAAATTTAATTTTGAATCTTTTGACATGAGCCTTCAAAGTTAATCTTGTGGGTTTTTTACTACATGAAATAGGACACTGAGGTCCTTTATTCGTCTGTCTCTCCTTTTTGGCATAACTAAAATTTCTCAGGAGAATGAGGCTTGCATAATCATATTGCATTCCTTTCTTTATCAAAGTTGCTGGGGAAAGTGAAAAGCTAAGTATTGTGTTACATATGGTAAAAATCGCTATTACATGCATGTTACAGCTCAATTAATGCTTTTGCTTAAGGGAGGAATGAAATAGGTGCTTAGCCTTTTATAGACACCAGAAAAATCAGTTTTCTATTCTTTTTTTCTCCACTGTGAATTCTCTGTTAGATATTGATATGAAAAAGCACTGCTATCAGTTTAAGTGAGGCTATAGTTCTGAGGTTAATGGAATGACTGTGTTTCTTAGCATAGCAACAGCCCAGTTAGAGTAGGAGCTAGAGTTCACCTCCTTTTCCTCCTTTCCAGGATAAAGGACAAATAAGTTGACCAAGTTGTCATGAGTTTTGAGGGCATTAAAGATAGGAAGTTATATTTTTTGTAATTAACCTCGTGTTTCAGGTGAGGTGTCATTCACTTTCTTTCATGTGCCCATGAATAATTTGTTACTTGAATCCCGTTAGTGAGTGGCAGATGGCAAACTGATCCTACCAGTCTGATACACAGGTGAGACGATGTTCATTAATATCACAGACTCCATAGCTAAAGTCTGTATTTTGATCTACTGTGTTCCTGGCTAATACACTCTGAATGATTCTAGAGAAAAGGTAAAAAAGGAATCATTGGAGGAGGCTATCGTGTCACCATTTGGAGCCAGTGTATTTGGAAAAATTCCTTGTTTTTCAGTGAAATTAATATCACCCAATGAATTGTTTCAATCTAATTTTTTCTTCTTTCTTTAGACCTCAGGATACCCATGGACCAGAACTGATGCTACCTGCCAGTATTGAATTCAGGGAAAGCTGTGAGTAAATTGCGGAGTTATAATGCCAACCTATTAAAACTTTTTTTTTTTAATACAGTGTAATATTTTAGTCGGATTGAGAGCTTAAGGATAACTTAACATTGAAAAGAATAATGACTAAACAGATAACTGATCCAGTAATATAATTAATTTGGGTGTTGGCACAGGTTCATGCATAGCTAATTCTAATTGGATTTCAACTCTTTATCTTGAGATATTCCGAGTTTAACGGTGAAAAAAATCCAATCTCCTCAACGGTACATAAAACTCATTCTCTTCAGTACAGTTCTCCATGCCTTGGATAATAGATTGCACCTTGGTCAAAATCCATTTTATATAAAATCCTTCTTCAGATTTTAATTTATAATTTAATTTTTTGTTACCTTGGTTCCCGTGATTTTTAAGCTCTCTTAAGGAAGAAAAATACCGTATTAGAGGCTGTTTAGACTTCAGATACATGAAGCTAAATGGATTTGTGAACAAGTAAAGACAGATTTTTTTTTTTATTAGGATAAAATTCCCTATAATAAGGGAGCTTTGTAGGAAGAGAAACATGCATTTTTCTGTTCTCTTGAAGATAAAAATTTTCAGCAAATAGACAGGAAATAGTAAGGAAATGTTTGCTGATGATCAGATTTTCCAGCTTTATATAGAAGTCTGTTGTTATTGTGCTTAAGTAACCACAGTACATAATAAGCAACTTTGAGTTCAGATTCCTGTAAATTACTCACCTGTCCCCTTCCAAAAAGAAATCCTCTCTCTATATATTATATTTCAGTTTCTTTCTGTCTTTGGCTTATGATATGATTTTTTTTCCTCTCTTCTTTGTAGCTGAAGATGCCTTCTTATCTGCCATTATAAATTACACAAATAGCTCAACAGTTCATTTCAAGCTGTCACCTACATATGTTTTGTATATGACATGTCGGTATGTATTGTCAAGCCAGTACAGACCTGACATCACTCCTACTGAGCGTACTCACAAAGTTATTGCTATAGTCAACAAGATGGTGAATATGATGGAAGGAGTTATACAGGTGAGTTTCTCCCCAAAAACTTGTCCAGGGAGTTAAATGTATTTTGTAGATTATCTAGTAACCTTAGTCTTAATGTTTAACCAACTATTGTTAAGGGTCAGACTAAGACCTGCACTGATTGCTTATATGAAAGTTTACTTTTGTGTCAGTGAATAATGTGAGTGGTAAGAAACTTCTGAGGAGTGTGGGAGGTTAGGGAGGGGTTATTGTTCTGAAGATATGTTCTCTGACAAGAAGTTACTCTTCTGTACTCTAGAAGGTAAGATTTTTGCAAGCATTTCTGGTCGTGAGCTTTTGTAAAACAAGTTGGATGTGCTTATTAAAAAATATCATATAGATAGCAGTTGTTTTGCACCAATTGATGCTTGACATGAATATATTAAAAAAAACCATGAGTTTTTAATCTTGAATATGTTGCTTATACAAAAAGGGTACTAACACTGGGCTTTTTGAACCAAGCTGACACAATTGCTTTATAAAGAGAAATGTAAGTTTTCAAATGTTCCAACATCGTCTATGTAGTCTGATGTTATTATGTGTGCAAGACTTCTACAGAAGCATGGGGGAGTTCTGTTTTGTGTAGAAATGAAGGATGAGCTCTGCTGAGTTGTCTGTGAAATTAGACAACACCCTGCATTATGTAACTTGATAAAACGTAACGGTCATTTCTTGAAAAAGGAATGCTAGTCCAGGTATCCTCACTAATTAATTATTGTAACTTCTTTGTCTGCAGGTTTTTCCCAGAGAAAAAACTGAAATATATTTCTATGTATATTAAAACACATATATTTGTTGCAAAAAGTACTGCCATGGTAGCCCATATATAGAGCAAGTACCCTGCTGTGCTTGGCACTGTGCAAGCATAACAAACATATCAGTCCTGCTTTAGAGAATTTACAATGCAAGTATTACACAACATGTTGATTAAGGGAGAAGAGGAAAGTAAACAGCAAGGGAGTGGCATTAAAGTCACAGCAAACCAAAGCTGTTCAGCTTTTGTTAAGGTTTTGGCAAGACTTAGTGGCGTTTTCAGCAGGGAGAATGTTAATAAGTAGACAGTTCTGTAAACAGTTACAAAAGGCTCCCACCTTTCATAAGAAAGAATTGGAGAAAATGCCGGTGTTGAAAACACTTTACAGTAAGAAATGAAAGACTGTACCCTTTCATGTGCATTCAGAAACTGATGAGAGGTTGTAAGATGGTTTGATTCTGAAGTGAAGTAGTACGTTGCTTTGAGTCTTTATGCTATATGTGTATTTGGTCAAATTGAATTGATATCAAAAGTCAAATATTCAGGTTCTGCTGTTAAATATCTGGCTGTAGAAAAGTGAATTTGTTAGTCAGAGGGGAGATGGTGGGCAGTAGTGGAGAACACCA
Source organism: Indicator indicator (assembly GCF_027791375.1). NCBI lineage: Eukaryota > Metazoa > Chordata > Aves > Piciformes > Indicatoridae > Indicator > Indicator indicator. Next base: position 27,926,585 of record NC_072011.1, read on the forward strand.
AATGCAGAGACCTTGAACACAAGCAGTTAAGCTGAGAGAATGGAAAGTAGATAGTGAAAGGGTAAGCGTCAGATATGCTCTGAAAGTTACAGGACTGAATCAAAGAAATTAACTTGGTTTGTGTAACTAATACAAACTAGTAAAAATGCTCCCAAAACTGCTTGAGGTGACAGGGATGGGTGTAGTAGGAAAGTCACAACAAAGTTCTGTATTCTTTGTGTTAAAGTGGGTAACCGTGTCACTGCTAAAAGATACTAGAGAGGTGGGCTCAAACATCAGTGTCATTTGAAAGCAGATCAAATCTAGAAGATAGATAATCCTGTGAAAAGTCCAGCCTTGCAGTTGTTGCAAACAAGTGTATTTACAGGATCCTTATAATAGTGTTACAAAACTGTTAAAACAAAATGTTTGTTGGGACTTTGTGGAAAAAACATTTCTACAGCCTTGCAGCTCTGTATTTGCAGATATTTTGCAAACTAAAATTTAAAGAAGCTGTCAGAAAGGAAGTGATGGTTGTATTTGTGAAACAATACCTAGTTGCAAGAAATAAACTGAAAGGAATTGAAGGTTGAAGAAAATTGGGAAGTGTTTCTTTCAAATGTCATGCTGAAGAAGCTGGAGGAAAGGGGGAAAATTCCAAGTGTGATGGAAGATTAGAACTTCAGTGCATTTGAAGGTTAATGGGCTGGAGATAAGTGTGTTGATTTTTAAAGCTTGACCAGGAAAATGTCATTAGCTGGAACCTGTCTTAGTGGGCATAAAACCAGTAGAAGCTAAACTAAATCAAATTACTTCATCTAAGCTGTTGCATGAGTGATTATATTGGTGACTGTCACAGTTAAATTGCCATATGATAATTTGCTGCTTCATAACAGATTTTTGGTATGTCTTCACTGTATGCCCACAATGAAAGGCATCAGAGGGTGTGAAAGAGGGAGAAGACAGAGGGGGGAGGTAAGGGAAGATAGGCACCCAAAGCAGAAGTGGAGGGAAGGTGCACCAACTCTTGTGCTGTACTAGGAAAGTAAAATTGTTTTGCCTGCCTGGATCATAAGGGGACTTGATAGCTTTCTGAAGTTACTCTAGAAGTACTTGCTAGCAAGTTAAGTCTCTGATTTTATGTAGGCTTTGCATTAGCATATGCAAATATAGAAGACAGTTTAAGATAGGGATAAAATCGAAGAGATCTGTGAGGCAAAGTATTTTCAATAAAAATCGAGGAACAAAAACTTACCATACTAAAAAAGCCAATTTTTGGTATCCTGATTCTTCCCCCCCTCAAATAATTGGGACATTTCTAATCCTCTGTAAATTCTAACATTCATTTATAGAAAGAGCATCTCCTTTTGTTCTGTGCTGACACATCTTCAGTCAGTTCAGAGTGCCTTGGTTGGACAGGAGGAAGAAACAAAAAAGCAGTGGCAGTTTTATTTTTTTGAGCTCTAACTGAAATAATAGTAACATCAAATGACACCTCAAAGTTTTACATGTAAGCTCACTGTGTTCCAGGTAGGGAAGAGTGGTATGATTAGAAAGTCAAAAAGAATTAACTAAGCTTAGTTTTAAATAATCAGACAAACACATCTGGTGGTTTGGTGGTTTGGTTTTTTTTTTTTTTTTTTTGTTTAGCTCTTGTTTAGTGTAGTTTATATGTACAAACATTTAAGAAGCTTAGTGTGGTATTTCATTTGACACTCTGTTGTTTAAAACAGTCTTTCTTTTCTTTAATTGAAAAGCCATTATATTATTAAACCTGTCCTAAGTGTTTTACATTTTTGGTTGGGTTTATGTTCTTTTTTTTTTTTTCTTGTGGGGATTTTCTGTCCCCTTTTGTGTTTGTTTGTACATTGTCTTCATTGCAGCAGTGTGGGCAAATAATCCTTGGATCTGTTACTTGGATGGCTAGTTTACCCCATTGCCTGCAAAAAGTTCTGAGAGGTTTCTGTGCTGCACTGAGCATGAAATAATCAACTAGTCTGGGATGTCAACTAGGTCAGGACATTCCTTGAATTAATTGTTATGTGGGCACTTCAGTTCATAGCTGTTGTGCTACTAGTCCTGTTAAAACAATTTTTTAAAAGAGGCTCAGTTGCATCATAGCTACTGGTTAATGCATCTGTGTATAACTGTGAACATAAGTGTTGTACCTTCATATTTAGTGTTTGATTTCTAAACCTATCATGATTGTTCACAAGTTTCTTTCTTCTATTCTGTTTGATTTCCTTCGTCCGTTTTTCTCCAGGAGGTAGACCAGGTTGATCAGGTAGGATATATTGCTGGGAACTGATCCTAGCTATGTTGGCTTAGCTCAGTTTCTCATGCTGCTTCCATATCAAAATACAATACTCAAACAGCTGGACTTGAACAGTTCATAACACTCATTCAGCAACTGGAACATGCAGTACTAAAATCCTTTTTTGACTTTGCAACTTTACGGCATTCCATAATTTCTGCTTAACGCACTTCAATGTGGATATGAAATGACCAAAGTTCTTTTTCTTCCCTTTATTTTCTTTTTTGTTGTTGTTGTTTGTGGTTCCTATTCTTTGGATTTCATCTGAGGTTGCCTGGCCTGGCATTTGTGGTCGGGAGATGGTGAGATAGATCAGTACTTGATACTGAGTCACCTGGTATTGGAGCCAGTGAGCGCAGTATCAGAAATGGCAGTGGGCAGTAGTGAATTCGCGCTTACAAGTGCACAGATTACCAGATACTGCATTCTGCTAAGCTCTTAGCGCTATGTAACTTAGATGCTTCTGTTGTGGCTCTATTGGTATGGCTACTGGCAATTTAACAGTATTTCATATGTTCAGTAAACATGTTAAAATTGACCTTACTAGTTGCAGCAATTACAATATTACATACAAAGATTTGCAAATATCTGGTATCTGGGATATTTTTGGTGAAATGGGAGAAGGTACTGGTCTATCTTTTGGAGCCTTTCTAAGCTGCTGTGCTTTATTGGAAAACTGTTTCCCTGTATTATATTTTGTTTCTTTCTACTTACAGAAACAGAAGAATATTGCTGGGGCACTTGCCTTTTGGATGGCAAATGCATCCGAATTACTGAATTTCGTAAAGCAAGACAGAGATCTTAGTCGAATTACTGTGGATGCACAAGATGTTTTGGCACACTTGGTTCAAATGGCATTCAAGTAAGGCTGTCAACCTTCTGTTTTGTTTAACTTAGTTGATGCTTCTGTGTTTTTTAGGAAAAAAAACAAAAAAAATTGCCAAATTTCAAATACAACAATAATGTCCTTTGAGTACTGTTGAATATCTGAGAAGAAGACTTATAGGAGAGGCTATACACTTCTTTAGATATATACTTTGTTTTGTGAATATGGATAACTGGGCTACAAAGGAGTTCCATCTGTCAGTTGAGGCTGACAAAATTATAGGGAAATGTTACTTTAGTTTGTGTTGATTGCTTTCTCTTAATCTGATTTTTTTTTTTATGGAGATGTGAGGAGAGGTTATTTTTGTTGTTTATATGTAAATACATAGGCTTAAATATTTATGGGTCTCTGAAGTAGTGGGCCTTGTGCTCTTTAAGGAATTATAATATACTTAAGTAATTTGCATAAATAGCAATTTGCATACTAGTTTAATGCAGTTTTTTTTTAAAAATGTAAATCCAGATTTTTGCTTAAAATCAATCTCTGCTTGTTATCCCAGGCAGTTACAGTACTGATTCTGAATGAACTGTCTAATGGGAAAGAAGTTCTTTGAGGGCCCTTGAACAAAGATAACAATGTCGAGTGAGCATAGTGCTAATCAAAACGAAAGGCTTCATTTTTGTTCATATTTTGATTTGTGGTTTAAGCGTTCAGCTTTAAGGAGGGCTGTATTTCTTTAAAGAGCAGTTATGTCATATGGAAATATAGTATGTGAAACCTTATCGTTATTTCTGTGCTTTTGAAGGGTGTCAGAGATGCATCAAAACACTTTGTACTCGCACAGATATAAGAAAAAAATGTGTATTAGTAAATTATGGGTAAATAAGGTATAACAAGTAGCTATTTTGACAGTGAGTTTTTATAGCACCTTTCAATTCTTACAGCACGTTCATTAGTAACTTCATGAAGCTATTCCTTTTTGCTATAGGTCAGTGTTTTGGATTGGTGTCTTGAAACAACTCTTTGCTACTTAAATGTGTTAGGTAGTTCTTGAACACACAGTATTGCTGTGGCTAGGAAGAAATGGCACTGTATTTTTTCCTGTACGTGGTGGACAGGCTAGATGTGAAAGGATATCACCAAATTTGAATTATCCCCTAAATACTCTGTGACATGACAGATTACAAACGGTTGTATTAAACGTGGAGAACTGTGGAATGTGTATTTAGAAGGCAAATTTTAAAAGCACAACAGAAACATGAAAAGAAAGAGAAACCTGCTGTGGAAATGTTATTTGACAGTAACAACTAGCATGGACCTGAGTTTGTTGAAATTACCATGGCTTGTATTTCCTAGCAATTGAGGGTATTTAATGAAAAATGTTACCAGTTCAACAGGGGAGATGTAGAAAGACATGAAATATTTTCCATTGCAATATGCAATTACAATTTAACTCCGTTTGAGTTTCCATTCTTAATATCAGATGTGTACCTGAATTATCAAAAACAATGTTAAATAATTATTAGAGGAGAAAGAATATCAAAACAGGCTTTTCACATTTCATTTTCATAGTTAAAGCTAAGATAAACACAAGAATTTAAAAATTATTTCCACAACCCACTAGGGCCATTTCGGGATCTTGTGCATTGGCTCAGAATAGGAAATTTTGTTGTGTTTTGTTTGGTTGTTTTTTGTTGTTGGTTGTTTGTTTGTTTTTGTTAGGGTTTTTTAATACTCCCTAAAGCCTTCTCTTGGTAGAGTTTAAAACAGAGAAGAGTGTATCTCAATTGGAAAATAGATCCTTTTTCTTTAGAATCATTCATGATGGAGACATGCAGGATTTAAAAATAATAATTCTTTTCCCCCCTCCACCACTCCTTTCCAGGTACCTGGTTCATTGTCTGCAGTCAGAGCTTAATAACTACATGCCAGCATTCCTTGATGATCCAGAGGAAAATAATCCTCAGAGGCCTAAAATAGGTTAGATTATTTGATCTTTTGTCTTCTAAACCATACAATTGATTAGTAGTAAACAGAGTTTTTCTTAACAGTGATGTGACATTTACAAGTTATCCTGACCCTCAAGAATTATTTGGGTTGGTTCTGTATGGATGTTAACAAAAGACAGCATTGACATACAATTTAAGATTGTGGAATAATTTAGTTTGGAGTGGAACATCAGGATATCATCTAATCTAATGTCTTGATCAAGACAGGAGCAACTGGATCAGATTTTTCAGAGCTGAATTTTGATTATACTCAAGAATGGTTGGTACCACAACATCTCTGAGCAACTTGCTTCTATGTTTCACCACTGTCATAATGAAAATAGTTTTTCTAGATCTAATTGGAATTTCCCATGTTGCAATTTTTGTATTGGTTTGTCTGTTGTTTGGTACTGTCACTGGGCACCTGTGAGAGGGATCTTATTCTGACTGCTCACATTAAATAGATGAAGATAACAGAGAGTTCTGTCTTGGCCTTCTGTTTCCCCAGGATGAATCAAATCCAATTCTCTGTTCCTTTATGTCCTTTTCTCCAGCCCCCTCATGATCTTGGTGGCTATGGGCTGAATTTGCTCCATTAGATTGGTATCCTCCTTGTGCTGGGGAGTCTAAAACTCAGTGCTGTGCTCCAGGGGGAGTCTGACAAATACTGAATGTATAGGAAGGGAATAGGAAGGATTGTTTCCCTCCTTTCTACTAGCTGTGCTGCTGATAACTTAATGGCTTAGTATGCAGCTGGCTACCTTTCAAGCAAGGACACTCTGCTTCATGACATTAACTTTTTCAGCAGGACTACTTTCTATCTAGATAGCACCTAGCCTATACTGTTGCACAGACTTTTTCCTTCACATGTGCAGAACATGGCAGGTTGCCTTTGAACCTGATGAAGTTTCTGTTAGCCCATTTCTCCATCCTACTGAGGCCTTTCAGAAAAAAATTCCACTGCCCTTCAGTGTATCAGTGTTTTCTCACAGTTTAGTATAATCTGTGAATTTCCTGAGAATGCACTCCATCCAATCACTCAGGTCATTACCAAAATCATTAAAGAGTATCAGTCCCACCCTCATCTATAAGGGAAGCCCCTGATAGCTGACTGCCAACTGGTCTCTACAAATGCACCAAGTCCCGTGGCCCAGCCAGTTCTCTCCCTACATTATGATCTGCTTATCCAGTCCTTATCTCATAAATTTCACTATAAAGTGCTGTGGGAGAATCTGAGAAAATACCTCCCAGGTACTAAGGTTAATCTGACTGTCCTTGTGGATTTTTGCCAGTGATCTCTGCCACGATACTTAAAATATGGTAGTGCTTCACAGCAATGCCAGTCTTCCTGGACTGTTCCTGCCCATGAGAGCACTCTGGTCATGTGTGCTATCCCACTGTGTCTGTAATCCTGGCTCACTAACTCTGCTCAGACTTTCCATGCATAGGCCCCTGAGATAGAACCCCTGTTGCACTTTCCATGGGGATAGTGTGAGAACCTCCTATGTTTTGTAGCCTGATGACTAAAGAATACAATGGAAAACATAAAAAATACTCGGGTTTGATGCCAGCCAGGGATAAAATGTAAGGAGGAGTTTAGAAGTGTTGACATTGTGAATAACTGAAATAAAGATGATCTGAAGTGCTATTAAGTACAGCCATTCTTTTCAACTGCAGAGAGTATAATATACAAAACTCATATATGCTCCCTAGTCTTTTAGGTATTAACCTTTCTGTGGTTGCGGTTTCAGCAGAAAGTAACTGCATTGCCTGATGCATGTAAAGAACAATCACAATATGTATTTGAAACAATAGAATATAAAGTTTTTAACTTGCTAGTAAAAATAACAGAAAAAATAGTTTATTCAAGTGAGGGCATTATTTAAATATCAGATGTACTCACATGCTAAATATTTCCCCCAAAGAATTTATTTCAGGATTGATTGTTGCTAAGTCTTGAAAACCATGGAGCTGTAAATTTATTTCTGAAAGTCTGTGTAACTTCAATGCATGTAAATCCCACCTAGCATTTGTCAACTGACTTGGCTGTTTTTTTTTTTTTTATTATTTTTAAATTTAATGGCCTAAACCGATTGTACATTGCAATATGTGAGTATGTAAATGAGATTTACTTCTTGTTTTATCTCTGTAGATGATGTGCTGCATACATTGACTGGAGCTATGTCCTTATTGCGACGATGTAGAGTGAATGCTGCTCTGACTATACAGCTCTTCTCCCAGCTGTTTCATTTTATCAACATGTGGCTTTTTAACAGATTAGTTACAGCCCCTGATTCAGGGTTATGTTCACATTATTGGGGTGCTATTGTTCGTCAACAGTTGGGCCACATTGAAGCCTGGGCAGAAAAACAGGGATTAGAATTAGCTGCTGATTGTCACCTCAGCAGAATAGTGCAGGTGAGTGTGTGTGTTTTTGATTAACATTTCTCACATCATTGTGTATTCTAAGAGAATATTTTTATATTCTGTGTTCCTAGAGAACAGCATGTGGAGAAGTTGTAGTTTGTGTGAATCAATCCTGGAACATTGAAGTAGCTTGGAAAGACACAAAGAATATTTTCAACAGCATTAATATTTAAGTTGCAAGTGAAGTTAATAATCAGTGAGTTTAGACAACATGTTACTCAATTTTGCCTTACAAGACCTAGCTTATAACTATGCTGAAGAGAGACAAGAAGTGCAGCTGAAGAATGGATATGCCTCATTTGTGATAAGTTTAGTATTTGTCTTGAGGTACAGGAGATAGATTTAGCATTTGTTTTGGGGATGTTTCTGTTGCTTCTTTTACAAATGTAGCTTCTTGCTTTATCTTTTCCAGTTCAAGTAACACTCAGAAATAAGGCTTACGGCTTCATTCTAATTTGGATTACTTTGCTATGACCTTTCTTTTTTTTTTCCCTCCCCATTTAGGCAACCACATTGCTTACCATGGATAAATATTCACATGCAGATGTTCCAAATATTAACAGTACTTGCTTTAAGCTGAATTCTCTGCAGCTACAAGCTTTGTTGCAGAATTATCACTGTGCTCCGGATGAACCACTCATCCCAACAGTAAGTCTCTTTTATCACTTACTGTGCTGTTTTAACATACCTGAGGAATACAGGCGTAAAGTAAAAACACTGACTGAAAATAGGTATTGTTCATTGGTTTGGAACTGTCATGAGACAAGTCAGAATAAGTAATCTGCTTTTCATACTATGAGAAGTATCAGCCTGGCCACCAGCATTTGTTGGGTGTACTTCACTGAAACCTGAGCAGGGTATTGCAGAAAAGCTCTTGTTAAACTGAGTTGTGAAAAGATACCAGTGCGTATTGAGCATACTTGCAGAGGCGTCACTGCACCTTACACCATTCGTGGATGAAATCCAGTATGATGGTAGAAGGGTGGTGCACAGAGCACTCCCAAAAGCTGGTTCTATGTGTAACCAGAAGAAACAAAGATTGATACTGTGAAAATGAAAGACGCAGGAACACTAAGCTTTTTTACATGTGGGATGTAAAAATCTGTGCATCTTGAATCCCTTCATACAAGCAGTGAATTGATTTTACCTTTGATGGACAGATTGGTACATGGAACGTGTCTGTAGGTACACATATAATGTTGTTTTCAGAACTGTTTTTATCTTGATATTTAAGACATAACTGACTATGCTAAGTTTTATCCATGGGAAAAATATTTCTGATGAAAGTCAGAAGAGGTTTTGTGTCCCTTGCAGAATTGTAAAAAAATCTCTTAAGGTAAACCCTGATAGTTGTCTAATCACAGAAAAATCTTAAAAGGCTAGGTGAAGATAATCTAACGTTTATGTAACTGCATTGTCTACAAAATCCACTTTTTAAATAAATGCAGGTACATCTGTTTATTAAATCAAAGGCAACAATACAACAGTTCTAAAGGTGTTTAGGGAGTCTTTTAGCTTGGATATATTTTTATTATTGACTACCAAACCAAAAAGTCTTGCTGAAGAACAAAGCTTACATTTTTCTGTTGACTGTGACACAGATAGAGTTCCAAAGTTGTTTTTTGTGTATTATTATTATTACCATTTACTATTATTATTGTGGGAATTGTGGGACCTTCAAAGAAACAGTGCTGTATTTGGCAGGTGTTCTTTGTGTCAAAGGGAGGATTACAGTACGGCTTGTTTGTCCTTTTGCTGCTGTAAAAGACTTACGTGCTCAAACCCTGACTAACTGCTTCCAAATCGACAGATTTTCAAGGCTTGCAATTTGATCAGAGGAATATAAACTAATTTACTTCTGTATACTTTAGTTTTATGTAATTCTCTTTAAAATTAGTACCGTTTATGGTAATAAAGCCCTTCGTGAAGAGAACTTCTAAAGACAGGCTAGATCTTGGATCTGACTTCCCTCTGGAAAGGGGCAGAAACTGAACATTCAGATAAGAATATTTACATGGCCTTGTTTCAACTGTGTTCTGCATTGTACTTTAGTAATAAAATTGTATCGAGGAATTACAGAATCTGAGTTGCATGTTAGATACATGGGGTGAGATTAAGACCAAGGCACTAAACTGGATTTGGGAGCCAAGTAGAAGCTGTAGGAAGAGCCTGGAAATGACATCTCAATCTTTGGTAAAGCAAATACTTGTATTAAAGGAATCTATATATAATATTTGTAGCAGCTTCAGATAAATTCTGTCTTGAGGCCAGCAAAATCACAGTTCTCTTCCAGGAAGAATGCAGGTTAACTGGAGGTAAAGTTACTTTTAAGTATTGGTGCTACCTGTTTGGTCAAATGTAGTGATAATTCAAACCTGGGTTAATTTCTTGGTTTCTAAGACAGAGCATGGATGATTTCTTGGTTCCCAAGGAAGAGCATGCAACTTGGAAGAGACTGAGAACTTGGAGAATTAGTTTGCATCTTTTTTAAAAGTTGCATGTAGCTTATTTCACTTAACATCTGAATAATTTTATGCTAAAACTAAGACATGTAAAGTTGACAGGAAAATGGAGGAATGCTTGGGGAGAGGGAGAGAGGAGCCTTCTCATTGTGCACTTTTTTGATTAATTTGGCATAAATAGAAGAATGCAGAAACACAAGTGGTGCTTGGACCTTTGCTTCTTATGAAGTTGTTAGGAATTACATTTTTTTTAACTTCTGAATTAATTTTCTCAGTACATACAATCTAGTAACAGATACCCTACTGAAATCTTGGAGATCTCTCTAAAATGTAGAGGAGAGACTATAATGTGTCCTCTGTGCAACTACATAGTGAAAAGTATTGTGGTTTTATAGAACTTTTTCTGTTACTAAGCAGAACAGTTGTGCTCCAAATGAAGAACTTAAAAATTCCCTGGTGCACCTTGAGCAATCCTGCTCATGTTGTGTGCTTCTACTTTGTTGTTTAAAAATCGGGCATCTACCTTGAGCGATCAAATAAAGCAGTGTGCTGACTATACATAGTGGAGCCAAGAAAGTTTTATATCTGATAACTTATTTTCTGGTTTCCTTTTTCTTGCAAACTTACTTTTTTTTTTAATGGCAGAGTATTTTTCTTTATGAAAGTTATCCCTTGATAGTAACAATATCTTTTTGCCTTCTGTCCAGGAATTGATAGAGAATGTAGTAACTGTTGCAGAAAATACGGCTGATGAACTTGCACGCAGTGATGGCCGCGAAGTCCAGCTGGAAGAGGATCCTGACTTACAGCTACCTTTTCTTTTACCAGAAGATGGCTATTCCTGCGATGTTGTCAGAAATGTTCCAAGTGGTTTACAAGAATTTTTAGATCCGCTCTGTCAGAGAGGTTAGTTCTTCTGTTGTTTTACTATGTTGATGCTCTTTTTTTTTTGGTGTTTTTTGATTGGGTTTTTTTGTTTGTTTGTCTGCTTATTTGTTTGATTTGGTTTGGTTTTTTGTCTAGTGAACACAGAATGCAAAATATATTTTAGTTAAATGTAAACCACTTTCTTTTTCTTTATGAATGTTTGAATCTTTTTATGTTATGTTTTTGAAGTGTTTAGGTTTGTAACCCATAACAAGTATGCAGGACTTTTTAGTTATTACTTTCTGTCCCTTTTCATTCACTTTCAAGGTTCTAGTTAAGCAGTGCTGAGTTACTAGTGCCCACTGAAACTTTGTTTTGCTTTTGTTCCAGAGCTTTTATTTTTTTTTATTTTGGCACTAGAGCAGCAAAAATGTACATAAGTACAGATTTTTGTAATACATCAACAATTTCACAGTCAACCTAATTTTAAAGCAAATATGAATTAAATACTTCAGAATTTTTTTTTTCACTTAGCAACAGCTTCTCTGTAACTTTAAAATAATTCTTTTAATGTTCGTCAGCATGATAATTTGTGATTCAGGCATGTGTAGTCCAACAAAACTTCACATGATTAGAGAGCTCCTGTGGTTGGACAAAAGTGATCTAAACTTGAGACAGTAAAACAGAGGGCCTGTCATAGCATTTATGGTAAATGAGTAAGTTGTGATCCTTATGTTGTGCTACTGAAATTTATTAGAAGCTTTTTTAGTACATAATTATTTTCATACCTTCATGCTTAAAAAGCAGTTGTTCAAAAATTTTCACAGGAATATCGTGATAGGTAGGGCAGCAAAGGAGGCTATCAGCAAAACAGACTTAGGCTACCCCATAGTGAAGTTTTGCAGTTCTAGGTTCCAACTTAGCTTATAGAAAAGCCATGTTCTAGCATATGAAATGGAATCTGACTTTTGAAAGTACTGAGAGTTAACGGATGTCATCTTGAAACTAAAGGAGACTAGTACACTAAATCTTAGTAAATGTTACTTCATTTACCATGCAAATGTCTGTATTGTTATTACAAGTAAGGCCTTTTTAATGTGTGCAATCAAAATTTTACTTTGTAGATATTCCTTAAATTATGCCTGGCACCCAGTTTGCAGTAGATCAGTGTAATTGCTAAAAGATGGTCTTTGCGAGAGGAAGACTCTCATCTATTTGGATGAAGTCTGGATTCTCACTGTCCCTGATTTAAGAAAAATGTTTGGTACATCTCAGCTGCTCTGGCTCCCTTTTTTCCAGCATTCTAGGGATTGCTTAATTAACAAAACAAAACATTTTTAAAAACCCAAACAAATAAACACTTTTAATTGCATAGGCACATTAAAAAAGTAATGAGTTCAGGCAAGGCTTTCATCTCTGCCAATCTGTGCTGAGACAGGTCAGATAAACTCCCTGCACAGCAGAATGACCTGTCTTACTCTAGAGTTCACGTGGTTTGGATTCTGAATATTGGCTTGGTGTTTCATATCTCTCTCTTGAGTCTGGTTTGTACAAGCAGTATTTTGCCACCAAAGAGTTTTCTACAACCTTGTAGGTTTTTATGTACATGTGTTTCTCAGAATAGCAGCTGTAGAACTGTAGGATTCTGTAGGTACCATAAAACTGCAGTAGAGTACATAATGGCATTTAAGATGCAAGATTCAGCATACAATAAAAAGATAAATACTGCTAGAGGATATTACCTTGTGTCAGGCTGCTTTGTTATAAATAAAGGAGTAATAAAAATAAAATTTAACACCATAATTATGTTGATGTTATTTTCTCGTTTAGGTTTTTGTAGACTAACACCTCATCCACGGTCACCAGGCACCTGGACAATATACTTTGAAGGTGCAGACTATGAAAGTCACCTCTCACATGAGAATGCTGAGCTAGTAAGTATTGATTCAATGAATAATTCTCAACACTCGTCTTGGAAAGCCAGGGTGTTTTGTGTGATGAGTTTTAATTCTGAGAAAAGACTTCGTCATTAAGCATGTAGCTAATCAGTGATATAGTGAATGTAAGGAACTATTTGCAGATTTTTGTAAGTGAGGGTTGTTTTAGATTGTGGTTGATTCTCACATAAGCAGACCTTGACTTTGTGTTCCCTCACCCTGCGAGTAACTGGTGAAAGAAATTCCTTTTAAACACAAGCATGTGGACACGTATCTGTGAGTTACTTATAATATGAATGGAGCTGCAGGCTGCTTTTATTTATAAACTGACAGCTACCAACTAACTGTTTAGTTATGTTGCAATCTGGGGTTATTTTCTTTCCTTTTTTTTTCTGCTAGTTTTTCAGGAAATATTCTTTAGTTTTCATCATACTGCTTTTAATAAGTGTTTCACCTCAGTGTAAGATGGCTTTTTAAAATTTTCTTTTTTTTTTTCCTTTTTTTTCCCTAGTTTGCATTGGTGTTTGTTTTTTTGTTTGTTTTGGGGTTTTTTGTGGTTTTGTTTTTTGGGGTTTTTGTGTGGGTGTTTGGTTTGGGGTTTTTTTTAGTAATATGTCATAACCAAGAATATCAAAGTTACAGCACAAGTAAAGAGAAATCGCTTCATATTTCTAATTAGTGTTTCAATGAAATCAGGAAGGCCAACATGGAATTAGATTATTTTCTGAAGGCTTGCTATGAAAAATACTTGTCCCTCACTTTTCAGGACTTGAAAGCTTCATGTACGCTGTTCAGAATTCGACATTAGTTGAATGACATTATGCAGAGACCTAAAGAACATGTTTACAGAAGAGCACATCTCCTACATCTGTATGATTGATATAGCAGAGCCCAGTCTTGAACCAGTAGGCTGGGATCTGTAAACTTGGTATCTTGGTAAATGGCCATTTGACCAAGGAAAATATAGCAGAGGCGTTTTTTAGGCATCATGCTTGTCCTTTTCCCTTTGTTGCTCTAAAGAAATGCATTTTTTTTAGAGCTAGTGGAAACAAAAATCATTTGAAGTTATACTAGATAACTTGCTGTTGCTCATACTAAGAAAAAGCTAAAACAGTTCTGGCCAGTCTTCCTTCAAAAGGCTTGATAAATAAATGCAGGACAAGTGGATGTTACTACTTTGGTCATTCATGGGAATGAAAACCTTGTATAGCTGATCAAATACCCTGATCTAATGCATGTATGTTAATTTAATGTTCTAAGCTTGAGAGTTCTAAAAGTCTTCAGTCTTGGTGTCTAAGCAATACTCTAAATGCTGGTTCACGAATTGCCTCTTGGTGCAACATGTCTACATAATCTAAATACTATGTAAATGTTCTGTACTGGTGAGGTTTTGGGGGTGCTTTTTTGTTTGTTTGATTTTTTATCTTTTTAATGTTTTTTTGTTTAACTCAAGCCAAAACTATTGTCACTGCTCTGCTTCTTTTGGTAGTCTGAAGAGTTGTCTAGGCTAGGCGGTCCTCAAATTTTCACTGAATTTCTTTATTCTTAGACCAAGAGAGAAATTTAGTATAGGCTAATGACAAAGTTATTTTCCCGGTGGCTTAGTGATTCCATTGTGTGATTTTGTGTTTGGTTTGGCGTTTTTGTTTTTGTTTTTTTTTTAATTTAATTAGTTTAATAATATTTCTATTTAAATTAATGGAAAAAATCCTAAATAAAGTAGGAACAGATTCTGTTCTTCTGCCATCTTTGGCACAGGATTGCTAGAATACTCCTAGCTTAAAAAAACTACTTATTTTCCTAATATCTGGAATTAATTTTTTAAAAAATTGTTTTAAAAATTAATTTCCTTTGCTTATGTTTTAACTTTGTCATGTGGAACTTTATAGTTAGGATTTAATATGAACATAAAGTAGGGTGCTTTAACTTACATGTTTCAGTTAATGAAGACTGATGAAAACATTTTGACTAGAGGGAACTGGCAGTGTTGCAAAGATATAAAAAGTAACTGAACAGATTTAGAGGCTTGGCCTGTATTTGAATTACAAAGTTTTTAGAAGTGAATTTTTTTTTCTTTCAATGTTATAAGTCTGCTTTTGAAATTAATTGATCTCTTAGTATCTTTGTAGAATTAACATCTTCTGGATGCAGCACTAAAAACTGAGCTCCATTTAGATTACCCTTCCCTTTCTAATAGGGGCCTACTTAGTCTGCAATTCAGTTCTCATTAAAAGTTACTACAGTTTTATACAGCTGTTACATTTCAAATTGTGAATTAGAGAAGGAGAAATGATGGGTAGAATTCAAAACTTCAGCGGTGATCATAACACACAAGTAGTATGTGATAATGTGAATATATATTAGTCAAATACTGGAGAATTAACATGGAGTACCAGACATACTATTTCGGATCTGAGATCTGCTGCTGCACTAGTAATTTAGTTTTGATTGTAGATGAACTGTTTTACACAGTAATATTCTTTGCCTGGAAGTGAATATAAATTCACTTTTTTTTTTCCCTTCTTCTTTACTCTTCCCTGTTTGATAGGCTCAGCCTTTGAGGAAAGAACCTGAAATTATCACTGTAACACTAAAAAAACAAAATGGAATGGGCCTGAGCATTGTTGCTGCCAAGGTATGGAAATCAGTTTAAGTGTTACTGAAAAAAAGCTCTTCTTTCTTTTTCTGTTTTGTTTTCTTTTGTTTTTAAATCAGCCTACTGTGGAAAATGTTAATGGAAAAAAAAATCTATTTCCCTTAAGTTTGTTGTGTGCATTATGTTGATCATACTTTTATTCTGGTTGGTAAATGTTTCTTTAAAATACACATATGTACACAACACAAGAGGAAGCATGATATGGCTGTAGTTATGTCATTTAAGTATAAAACCACTACATATTCACTAAATAAACTGGCACTGTTGTGAAATAGAATTAAGAAACAAGACTTATTTAGCACTACTGAAAAGTAGCAGATGTATCTAGGAAAGAAGAGCAGTAAAGAATATAAAGTAGGTTTTTTAAATTGTTGAATAAAATCAAATGCATACATTAAGATTTATGTAATTTCTGCTATTAAGACAATATCTTATCTTTTGCATGCTGTACAGATGCATGTATGACTTAGTTTTGCTTCTTTATAGTACAGAGCTACAGCTTATTCAGTGTCTTGGTGAAGGAGGGTAGGCCAGGCCTCTTACCCTGACTTGACAAAATTGTGGGTGTATGCTACTCTTAGTAGCAGTACATAATAATGTATAGAATGCACATGCAACTCCAGCCACCAGATGGAGGACTCTACCAGATGGTTGTTTTTGCTTTATTAACTAGGTCACATAGCAGACATAACCTTTAAGTTTTAAGCTTCTTATAAATTGTACAATAGTGATGTCCAAAAGTTCTTGTAACTATGTGCTGTACAACAGAACAAGTTTTTCCTTCTCAGTGTAGTACATGGAACTTTAGAATGCTCGAGTTGTCCTTGGCACTTAGTACGTGGGCTGGAAACATGATTATTTCACTACTTTTATCACACATAGCTAATTGCTTCTAAATGGCATTATTTTTCCTTCTACAACTTTGGTCATTTTACAGTCTGTTCTTGAACTTATCTTGGGTGGTTATCAGCTTTTTAAAAATCATTTCCAACATCTGTAAAGGAATATCAATTACCAGGTTTATATTGCTAACAGTCAATAGTTATTGAGGAAACTATTCAGGATTTGAAAAAGGTAACTCTGCTCTTGATTTTGTGTAGTTGGTTAATAATTTGGGAAGCAGATTTTGAGATACATCAGATTATATATGCGGTAGACTTCTGACTGCCATCTGCATTTCTGATAGATGTTTCCTAATGTACAGTAGAAATTATTTCAGGATTTTTCACTCTAAACTGTGAAATCTGATTTCTCAGAGAGAAGCAGGATATAACCGGAAGTGAAGTTTCCCTTTTAAGTGGAACTTGCTGACTTCTACATGTTGTTTTAACAACTGATGCTCTGCCGTTAGCAGTATGCAGCAGTACGCAGCAGATGCTACTGCCGTTAGCAGTATGCAGCAGTGCTACTGGACAGTGTGTAAGCTTGAATTTTACAAGTTTAGTCTATCTCATGATTTCTTTTAACATGATCAAGTGAGGGAAGCAGCAGCCTCCTCTCAGAACAGTTACGGAAACACTGCTTCATGCAGTGACTACATTTCATCTTGCTGCTGTGTCCCTGGCGTAATACTGAAATTCTGATTTTTAAAATGGTTGTCTTGAATCTCAACCTGAAATCAGAGACAGATTTTTATTTTAGTTTCAGTGTATGCAGAATAGAAACTTTTGCTTATTTTCAAGTCAACAGAGTATTCACTGCATAGAAGTAATCATCTTGCTTTGTAGAAGTAATCATCTTGCTTTGAAAGTGTTGAAAGAAGTTGCTGTGGTAGTTAAATAGGATTATTTTGAAGGCGTTACTTCAAGGGATTTGAAGTTGCTTATTGTCATTAATAGCATGTTTTTCACATACTAGGCTTCATGCAAAAAAAAAAAAAAAAAAGAGGCAACAGAGTAGGAATAATACGCAGACATTCATTTTCCCTATCTGGCCAGAGAAGAACACGTTAAGAGAATTGAGTGACTGTGACTGAGAAGCTTGCAGTCATGGGTGGATTTTTTTTTTCTTTCTATTCCTATCTCCTTGACTTTTATTAATAATTTTTCTGACATGTCTCAATTCATGTATGTTTTACCAGTATGGAAACTGAAGTTCTTGTTTTTCCTTTTGGCTGAGGAAAATGGAAGAAGTCCAGTAGACTATTTGTTAAAAGTTTCTAACCATTAACTGGATGGAATACCTGAGATAAGAGGGAGAGGCAAGTGTGAGAATAGATTAGTGTTTTTCTAACTTTTTTTTTAATAGTAAAAGGCCGGCTATCAAATGTTCATAAGAATGTAACTCATAGATGAATAAATTAAAATTCTAGTAATTTTTAGAAATAATCAGTTATTGCTGCCATGCACAGGATCCCAGTTTCATTCGTGACTCAATTACATTTATTGAACTGCTGGTTTCTAGGGTCCTTCAAAAGTGCTGTAATAAAAGAAAGTGCAGCAGCTGGTCAACAGGTGGTCCTGCTCCAACCAGTGGAAGACAACGCTAAATCTATTCAGCTTTGGTTAGGAAAACCGTTGGGTTTTTTCCCTATGATGTGACAAAATAGTTGCTCTCAGTATTATGCTATAAGAATGCCTTTGCGTATCAGTGCTGACTTGCCTTGCTTGTTAAGTCTTAATGCAGCCTTCATGCTTGTCACTGGCTTTGGGTGAAGTTTATTAAAATGTAGGTTGGTGATACTCTAGAGAGGGATGAAATGGACCAATTCAAATCGTAAAGAAGAGTAATTTCTTCTGACTGATTTTCTTTCTTCTACGCACTGCAAAAAATACACACTTCTCTAGTAGTCTGTGCTTATCTGTGAGGAAACATCTCAGCATTTATAATTTGATGATTCTTTGAGTTTTTATTAGTTTACAGAGCTTTGTAGATAGTCTGTGCCAATTAAGAGTTTTAAAGGGGAAATCAGATACCATACCTTACATATTCCTTCCATGACAAATGTTGATTACCAAATGATTGTCACACCTCTATTGTGGTAAAAAAAAACACAACTTGAGTTGTAACTAAGGTTACAGAAGCAGAGAAGCGATACAGCTTTCACTGAAATGCTCTGCACCTGCTTGTTCTTACAAATAGATTCAGTTTGTGATAGTAGGTGACTCCAAACACGTTGGCATTAATGTTAAAAAACCCAAACCCAAAGGTGAGTCAAGGAGTATATACAAGTGTTAGGTCACTGAGAAACCTTGTATTTGATCCTCTTTTCACCTAATGATGGGTAAAATATTTAAGAGTGGTACTTCTAATTAAGTAAAATATGAGTAACTGTGAAACAGTGGTTTTAAAGGTCTGCCTTTAAATGCTGCATATCAAATATTGCACCTCACTGTGCTGTAAGGGTGTGTTCAGAGGCAGGACAGTCCCTTTCATCAATCATATAGTAAACATGTACACTATATGCAAACATACCAGAGAAAACACGTTTAGTTATGAAACAGCTGTTAGGTGCCAAAGCACTGTAAACAGTGTTGTGTTTGTTTGGGTTTTGTTGTGTTTTGTTTTAAAATCAGGAATATACTGAACAGCATTTCTTAAACTCAGTATCTCGCATGGATTTTTATCTTGATTTAAAGCTAAATTGTATCACTTCAGATGCTATCCAGAAAGGTAATTTGTTTTACCTTTTTTGTAGGTGTTGCGTATTTTCCTGCAATAATATTCCTGTACATTTTTTTTAGCAGTAGCTTTGGTAATAGGTATATGGAAATGTGGTTGGTAGGTGTGGTCGGGCATCAGGAACAGTATTGCTTTTTGAGGTTGTGTGCAGACTTTGGTTGCTCTAACCCTGAAAGATGTTTCAATGTTAAAAGCTGCCTGACTCCCAACCACATTGCGGTTAAGTTTTATGAAATCCAGATGATTTGGAAGCAGCGTGCGCATGCAGTTTACTTTAAAAATATATCGCTTTTTTGGGGCTTTCACATGTGACTTCTCAGCCATCTGTGGGCCAGCACATTACTTCCTGTTTAATTTGGAGGGGTTTTGTCTTTCGTACAAAAAGGCTCCCTTTTCTTTTTTCTAGCAGTTTTTGAAGTTTAATAAAACCTCTAAAGTAAATGGAAGTCAGAACAGCATAGCTGATTACGTAAGAGTCTGAATATTGTATTGGTTATAGCTGATGTTGATAAATGCTGCACTGTGTCATAGCATCCAGCTCCGAGTTATCTTGATGGATATCTTGGAAAATCCAGCAGACTAGAGCGGTGGTTGCTGTTGAGGGCTGAAAGAGAAGTGGAGAATTGTTTTTTTTCTTTCAAGGATCTGTAGTCCCGGAGATCAAAATGTGGTTTTCTGTTGTTGGAAGAACAGAATCCGTGGTAAGTCTGTTCAGGTTTCTGTTGGGATTGTTTTTCTCTGAAGTTTTAAATACTATCCTTGTACTTTTTCCTGCTCTCTTGCTTGTTTAAACCTGCCAGTAGTTAACTTGTTCATGTAGCAACAATGTAATGCAGCATGCAGTTAAATATAGACAGATGTTAGTAGCTAACTTTCTAAAATCTAGAAGGAAAAATATTAACTAATTTTTTAGCTTGTACTTCATTTGCACTTCTCGAATTTGTAGAAGTGACTATTAATATTGAAAGTTTCAGGTGTGATAACCACTGTTTTACTGTGGCAGAGCATGAATAGCATGACCTGTGATCTGTTTACTTGTCATAATAGTTGGCTTTAATCCAGATGGCTTTAAAAGTCTGTTTTCCCCTTATAAAGCCTTAGTAGAATAATTAAAATCCCAGTGTATAGAAGATTGTAATACTTGGTAGACCCTTCTGAAAAGATCAGAACATGCAAATATGTTGTTGCAGCTAGGATATCTTGTCTTCAACATATTCACAGAGTAGAGACATTTGAATTCTGTTTAGATTGCTGCTGCATACAAGAAAATATTCCTGTGTTCTGCAAGAATGATAGAACAAAATTTGTTACTTAATCTTCATGTGCTGGTTATATTCATCAGTGTTGCTACAATTTAGGTCTTTCAAGTGTGGCACACTTCTACTTCTTACTTGGTCATCTTTTATTAGTAACAGAAAATGTTATGTTAAAATATGTACAAGCATGGCAATATATATGTATATGCCCTTGCTAGGATATAAATCAGAGTGTATTTTCTAGGGTTTTTAAACAGATTATCAGATTAAATGTTTTCTTAGTGCTTGCTAAAATAGGATGAGGTGGTGATAAGACGCTTCTTTTTTAGTAGAAATGTTTAAAACAATGAATGTGACAGTTCATCAAGCAGCATTTTAGGGAAGAGGCTTACTTTTCTAAAAACAAGTGTGTTACATCTTAACTATAAATAATTTGTATTATTTGGCAACCTTGTTTGTTCTTAAGGTTTCATTAAATCATTCTAAATTTACTTCATTTACGAAACCATTGCTCATCACTTTAACAGTCAATTTAAGGTGTTAAATTTGAGGATTTGACACTACCAGGGATATCAGGTTTCGATGTGAAATTTTTCTGAAAGTATGTTGTACAAATACCTTGTAGATGATCTATTTAGAAGGAACAGGCTCAAAATAAATTCATTTTAAAATCTTACCTTTTTTCCCTCCCCAAAAAAAAAAAAAAATTGAAAGTTAGATTTAAAGTTGTTAATACTGCTGACATAATACACAAATTTGGTTATCTTTACATTTGCAAATACAGACAGTTGATGGGATGGTTTTTATTTTTTTTTCCAACTATTAGCTCTTGTTTTCCACATCTGAGGATTTCAGATACCTCAGTATTTGAAGTCTGCTTGTTTGTGCTTTCCATGTATTTAAGGTGTGGGGTTTTTTTAACCTTTTCTCTCAACATCAATTAATTGAAGTTTTTGAGTAAGAAGATTTAGAAGTTGGTTTGTTTAGGTTTTTTACTGTTCGATACTAATTCACATCAGCAGACTGAACTACTGGTGTTACCCTAACAGAAATCTAATGAGGAACTTAAACTAAAAGTGTAGTTTTTAATTGTCACTTCCAGCACAGGTTTCTGAGTCTCACAGGAATAAAGAGAGAATGTAAGTTTCCAGTTTAGTATTCATCATGAACAAAATAAGTATTTATATTTCAGCAATTTGCTTGTTTCTTGTTGATTCATTACTTCCAGTGGGGTTTTTGGTTAAATTTTGATACCTTGTAGACATTCTATAAAATTCTATTAATGTTTCCATATGCTGTGTAAAAATGAAAGCTTATGCCAGCCCTACATGATTTTTCTTCTCACTAGCTGTGAGTCCAAAACTCTGCTCAAGTGCAGTAGTTTTATCTTTTTTATTAGCTTTTATTTATATTAATATTGCAAATAGATCACCCAGATATTGGTATTTAATGCTTTCTGGAACAAAGTGGGTTTTAAAATGCAGGTGCCAGCTCTTCCTTGCACTTACAAACAAGCCTACAAAACCTTTAGCTAGAATTCCTCTACCAGGCTTCTTTCAATTCTAGCATTCGAATGATTTCCAAAATTCCATATACATACATGTTATTACAGCATTTTAATTTTAAATTTTTTGCTCTGATTAATGGAAGACTTCAAAAGTTAACAAATTCTGTGTAGACTTTTTACCTGTATAAATAATACTCTGAACTGGGGTAGAAATGTAGGTGCTTAATAGTATGTGATCATGTATACACTGATACTGCATGCAGTTGTATCCATCTGAAACTGCAGAGCAGTGTTATGTGGAAGATGTGCTGTGGCAGTTGTTTGGTTGTAATTTCGCCTTACCTACAGAGCCAAGAGCCATTTCTTCAAAAAAAGTGCTGAGATACATATCTGTTTTCCAAAACAGATTGCCCAGTATGTTTTGCCTGTAAAGTCCTATCCACTGACCTAATGAAGCTGAAGCATTGGTTCAGAGTTGCCTTAACAGGGAAGAGCATCACAAAATCTGCAGTACAGCTTGTAGGTTGGTACATGACTGGATGGCCCTTAATGCTTCACTGCCCATAGAGGATTTATAGCAAATGTATGCTAAAAAGTTTACCCGCGTTTGGGGAAACAGGGCTCAAGTGATATATTTTCTTTGAGCTCAAGAGAAGATTTTGGTTTTTTCCTTTGAAACAAAACAGAAACAGAATCAAACAGGTTCATGTATTTTTTTTTTTTAAAGAAAAGGTGTCTTTTTTGTATTATAGAATCACAGAATTGTTTTGGTTGGAAAAGACCTCTAAGATCATGAAGTCCAGCTGTCGACTCAACACAACCATGGCCATTAAACCTTATCCCATAATGTCATGTCTACGTGCATTTGTAGAATATCCTATGAATCTTGCTGGTTGCAGCATTTATAATAACAAAAGAGGATTCATTTTCATAAAGGCAAAGAAAGGCTAATGAATAAACTTTAGTCTTTCACAAATGTCCTATATGAAGCATTTTTCCTTTAATTGTCACTTCCTCTGTTTCATGAGAACTTGTGTACTTGATTCCAGTGTCACAATGAGGCTTTAGGCCAGTTGCTTTAGCTGGTTTATTTAGCTGCTTTCATTTTACATCTTTCAGAAGCACTCAGTTGCCAGAGTGTGAAAGAAATCACATTGTTAGGAATTTATATACTTCTGTCAAGCACAGAAGACACTACAGCTGTTTGTGTTAGTGTGCCTGCTTTTCATGTTTATCTAATTGCCTTATTAACGTTTCTGAATACCGTGATTTTGGGTAGGGTTTTTTTTCTTTGTTTGCTTGTTGGATTTTTTTTTTAATTAAAAAAAATTACTACATATGCATAAGACTACAGTACTCATTATTAAATGCTATTTCAGAAAGTCCATTTCAGAACATTCTGGATTCTTTGGTCTTTTATCTTCTGGGAGAAGCATGCTTTAGGAAAATAGAAGGCATTTTCACTTGCTTTGTGTTCAAGTCAATTTTGATTACAAACATTTGTTTGTAAAAATGTAACAGGTAATCTTATTCCATTAAAGAGAACAATGAAATACTTCAGTCCTTTCTCTTTACTCCTTTTGAAGCTATTTCTAGCTTCCAATAGAGCTTTTGGATTCACTGGATATAAAGTTTTGAGGTTGTTGGATGCTTCAGAGTCCTGTGATACTGTGCTGCTTGCAATCTAGCTTTTCTGGGTTTTTTTTTGTTTGTTTGGGTTTTTTTTTTTTTTTCTGAATATTAAGACACTTAATTTTTCACCTATCTTCTGACCCAGTGCAACTTACAGCTACTTCGGAATTATTCACAAATGTTAAGTGTCTGATGTTTCTTTGCCTCTGAAAAGTGTTGGTTGTCACCAGAGTTTAAATCTCCACTGCCTGTTGTCTTTAATTGGAAATATTTTGCTGCTTTGTGACTGTAGTTTGTCCAACTCCAAAAATGTTTGATGTCCACGCTCAGCCCCTCGCTGTGAAGGAGAGTTCGAGAGGGGAAAGCAGAAGTTTACATGCGTGGAGCATGGGTTTTAAGGTTCTTTTTTAAGCCAGGGTACGATACGACTCATAGCAGCTGTAGCCACAACTAACATACCAGTTTTACATAGGGTAAGCTGGTTTGCCTCACTTATTTGGGAATTATATAGTTCATGCTATGAATTATTTTGTCTTAATGATGACAAATTTCCAGTTTCTCTACGTTTGTCTTGAGGAAGCTCAGGCCTTCATTTCCTCTGAGAAAGTGCTTTTATTTGATCTTCAAGTCCAGAGTAGTTTGCCCTCACTGAAGGCAGGAACAGTAACTACAAAGTTGGTCTTTCTCATTACTGTGGGCTGACAGCAAGTAATTTAATGGTCCATGGATGCAGTATGTTAGGTACATAAAGTAGATAAATATGTACTCATCCAGATATAACCTACAAAATGCTTACTGCTTGAAGGAATGTGAATGTTTGGGTGATCAAAAACCTTTGCTTTTGACTCCTAGGCAGTACACTTGTAAACTGGCTGCATAGTTTACTAAACTGGTATTCTTTAAAATGCTTACAATCTTGGATTATTTAAACACTTCTAGACTAATTACCTGCCAGAGTGTTCAGCCTGAGACTGGATTCTGTTGCATAAACTTGCCTTTAAGGATGTTTATAAGAACTTACAAAGATTTTCTGTATAAACTTAAGAGCCTGGAATTGGAGTATTCACCTTGATAAAAATCAGTAAAATCTACCCTGGACAGACAGATAAAAGATTTCGTGCCTGATGACTCATATCAGGTTTGACAGCTACATTTCTGTCCTCTTGTTTAAAGACATTTTAGTTGCAGGGATTCATTTGCTTTTCAAACTGTTTAGTTTCTGTAAAACACAAGAGAAGTTTAACAAAATACACTGACTTGGGGAAACAGTGTCATCCTTGAAATGCTGTGATACCGGGTCCTAACATTCCAACAAGACATACACACAAACACATATATGTTGTATCTATATCATTAATATTAAATAATTTTTACAATTTTTGCATAATTATGCAAAATTCAAGAAAGTCTTAACATACTCCTTCTTTTAAACTCTCCAGTGGTTTACATGAAACATTGGAGTGTTTTGATATCTGAAGCCTCTTAATAGGATTATTACTCTGAAAAGGAAAACCATTTCAATAGTCTTGTGTTTTAAGACAGGAATCTTCAAGTCAAGGTCATTAAGAAGTCTCCCTTGCATTTAGATGTAAAAGAAGGCAGATTTTAATATAAGTAACATTAAAAACCAAAACAAAACAACAACAAAACCAACTTATATTGAAGTTTGGGATTTTTCCTTTAAGCCAAACTTGATTCTGCCTGTCTGTGTTGGAAGCTGTTCATTACTCCAGTTTTATTGGAGTGGTAAACAAAGTATGTAAAGCTAAACAGGTATGGGCAAATAATGATTTTAGAGCAAGTAATGACAAGACCTTACTGTTACTTGTCTGGAGCGCGACCGGTTTGGTTAGGTGCCGTGCTTGCAGATGTATTCTGCAGAGGCATAGCTTTTTTCCTTAATCACTGCAATTTTGCTGTCATTCCTAACTACTGGAAAAATGTTTTTGTAATAGTCTTCATAGTTTTAATTCTAATCATAGGTATTGAAATAACTAGGTCATCCTACAGATCTGTTAAAACTGCAAGAATATTACTAACCTCGCAGAAAGTACAGGTAGTTTGTAATTGACTGAACCTAGTTGTAGGGCATGATGTTTTAGAGTAGGAGTAGCTTAGCTATTACCACCTTGTCGACAGACAGACCTTCATTCCTACTCTGCTGCTTTTAGATTTGGCTACTGGTGGTGTCTCAGCACCTCCCGCCCATCATGCCACTGGTGGCAGGCCCCTGCATGGCATAGCACAGCATGGGTGGCTTGCCTGGAAACCTGGCTGTGTGTTGACACTTATAGAAGGAGCTGACAGCTCTTTCCACTGTGCCATTATGGCTGACAAATACCAAATGGGAACAGGGAGGAGGCAGGATTTTTTTCCTTGCTTTTAGTACTTTTCGTGGTGATTTGTGTCACCTTCTTGTGGGCTAGCTGTGGTGCTGCCATCAGGAGGACTAAATCTGATTGATTTAGTTGTTCAAACTGCTACTTTATATACAGCTGTACTATGCAGCCTGTTCTTGTTTTATAGCTGATGTAATGTGTGTGAGCCAAAGTTTCCTGTTTGTTCCTGACAATGAAGTGTTACCAAACTCATCTCATGACTTAGCAACACTAGCAATATGATCTGTTCCCTTTAAATACTTTCCTTAATTCTGTCATTTTTATCAATTCATTACTACTGTAGTCTTATACATACTCAGTTTTACTTTCTTCGGATGGAAGAGTAGTCATTTATTTTCCATATTATTCCATAGAAGAAGCTGGAATTTTTTAAATTCTACCTCTTTGTTTTCTATAGCCCTCAAAGTAGTTTTTTTTTAAGCAAATACAGTATTTTGAGAAAGGGTGATTAGGCACTGAAATGGACTGTCCAGGGTGGTGGTGGAGTCGCCATCACTGGAGGTCTTTAAGAAAAGACTGAGGTGCCACTTGGTGGCATGGTTTATCTGATGTCATGGTATTAGGTCATAAGCTGGACTTGGTGATCTCAGAGGTCTTTTCCAGCCTCAACAACTCAGTGATTCTGAGTGCAATTCTGTTAAGAGCAAGGAGGGGCTTGCAAAATAACATTAATTGTGAAAACATATATGAGCTACTGTACACTGATTAATTGCTTGATAGGTGGCCCAGATAATAAGGGTATGTGACGGAGAATGATTTGCTTCTTGTTAGGCTGTCTCAAAATCTTAAGTTAGATTGCATTATCCAGCTCAGTACTTTGATTTCTTTAATATGACAGGATTTTTGTAGTCAAACAGAGAATCATGCTAGGCTTAAAAGGGGCAAATACCTTTTTTGGACACTAGGGATCAATAGGGATGAAATTTTTGCATACCTTTTGTCTATCATAAATCCTAGCTAGAGCATATTTTTGTGATTTTTCGTTGCTGTTGTTTTTGTGATTGGTTTTTTCTTGTTGTTGGGTTTTTTGTTGTGTTGTTTTGTTGTTGTTGGGAAACACTGATTATTTTATGTCATGCTGGTTTAACCCATTTGGGAATTACTTACACAGCATTTAAACTGAAATGATCTCTGGTAGGGCAAACTCCCTTCGCATTTTTTTTCCGTATTCTACTCTGGTGGAATCACATAGATCTGTTCTAAATATTGGTGAATGTTCTTACATCTAACAGCTGTACAGTTCCTGCCTCTTTTCCTTCTTAAAGAGAGCTTTTGAATTTGTAGCAGTGGAAAGCCCAGTTTGGGGTCTGAAGCCTACCTGGTATTTGCCCTATATCTTCACAGCCCCTGAAGATTACACGTTTGTTAGCACAGCTATACAATTGCTCAACACCTGTAACAAGAATAATGTAACCCCACCTTACTGATCCAGGCTCCTCCTAGCATCCTCCTCTCCTGTGTGGTTATGAACAGTCATTCTGTGATGTAAACAACTGGAGGAAGCTGATTTGCTTGAAAACAAAGCTTTTATTTGGGACTGGGGACGGGAATCAGCTTATCATTCAAGCGTAGCTTGTTGTAGGACCTGCCACAGCACACTAGTGCCTGCACAGGTCTAAGTCCAAGACAGCATGGGGGCAGGCAGGTGGGTTTCTTTGTGATACTCTGAATGCACTGCTAGTGTCATAATTAATTTAATACAACTTCTTTTACAAAAGTAGTGTAATGTGTAAATAGTGCTCCACTGCTGGCCTCCAAGGTTAGTTCTCTGTATTTTAGGTAGTGTTTATGATCTGGCTTGTTCTTTCATACTGGTTATTTAACTGGATTGTAAAAGCACGGAATGGAAGTGTTTCTTATTGTGAAGCTTAAGTCTAATGTACTTGAGGTATCAGAATGTTTAAATACCATATTTCCTTTCTTAATTCTGGTCAGCTTATACCTTCCTCGTAAAACTTTTGTCTCCATGGTTCTCTACTTTGGCTATGCATTGTAACAACAGATAGTTAGAGCTAACAAAGGAGGTCTTCAGAGCAGAGTGTTATGCTCATTCACTTCAGGAATATTGTCACCTAGGTGAACTGAAGCAGCAGTAGAAGGTTTGTGGGTTTTTTCCAGATACACACCTTGGAAATTTTCTTTGAATTATTACCTAACGGTGAAGGATTTCCCAAATTTTTCCTCAAAAGGGCACTACCCTTTCACTTTCTGTGAGAGATAAAGTTGCTTAAAATTTGGAAGAAAAAAGGTAGATTGATAGTAAGAGAGTTTATTTGACTATATAGATTAGAGAAACTAAAGTGCTGTGGGTTCCAGCATGTTCAGGGGGAGGAATAAACCATCTTTATTCACAGTCATCTAACTTCTCTGCAGTTGTGTTCTTCTGTTCAGACTAACATCTTTACAGATACAGATGCTTTTGGTATTCAAAATTAGAGAAAATAAAGTGAACTTCAAAGCATGTTTACTGTTATTGTTACTCATAGCCATATGCCATTGTGCTGTTTTGTTTGTGCGGGAATAGTTTTAAGTATGATGACTTTTGCTTTTCTTCCGAAGGAATGCAAGTTAATAAGCAGTTTACAGAACTGCTAAAACAGAAAACTGTTTTACTGTAATGTCAGTAAATGATAGGAGAAAAATCCATGTGGTGTGGTTGAGAATTTTGCTCACTTTGGATTTTAGTATGCATGGCTAGCTACATATTAGCCCCCTTAATAACTATACATTTTCTTCTAATGAAGTTTCTTGGAAAGGGAAACCAAAGAAAAATTAAGTCTGTTACAACAGAAATCAAGAATTTGGATTCAAATAACTATAAAGCTTAGGGTAAACATTGAAGGAAGATGATAACTTTGAGGATTATTAGTGAGAAGTCCTCTCGAACATAAGAGCACAGGCATGTTGTTAGAAACATAATAAATGGCATGTGAATTAGGAAGAGAAGAAACTCATCTGTCTTAATAATATGTGAGTAGTTGTAGTATCTGATAAAGATTTTCTCATATGTAACCTGAATGGAGATTTATTCTGTGTATTCAAAATTCCTCAGTTTTGTATTAAATGAGATGACTTGGAGCTAACAAATCTGCGTGTACCATCTCTTAAAAGAACGGGGATGGAACTGACTAATTTTACAGACTTCGTTACAACATTAAAAAGGAAAGATCAAAGAGTAAAATTTCAGCTCCTTCAAACTGTAGTGAAGAATTACTGTAAGAGCATAGAAATGGAGGAAAAAAAATCCATCTGATCTGATTTTCCCCAGTTGTGGGATATTTAGTTAAGGAACATAACAAGTGTAAGAGGATTCCTCCTGGTTTCTAGCTTTCTGTAATTTCAGAATAACTTTCAGTGTTATAATCTGAGGGTGGGTGGGTTGGTTAGTTGTTTGGGGTTTTTTTTTTTAATTGTTATTGTTCAGTGAAAGCACTTGAAGTGCCATACCATGAATCTGTGATCTTTTTGGTGTGTATTTACACTTTAGCATCTACTGTAGTTTTGTTCCTAGCAGTTCCCCGATTATGAAATCCCATGGAGAATCTTTTGGTGATTTTTGTTGTTGTTATTGTTCTGCTCTGGTTTGGTTTTATGTTTTAATTTTTAAAAATATGCTAGCTGTGATAGTACAAGTAAGAAAGATTACTTTGTTGACTGATTAGATAGATGATAACTAGTCCAATGTGTTACATTTATAATCTCATAGACCTTCACTTCCTTCATTGTTGCTAAGATGAGTTGGTTCCCTCCAGAAAGCTAGTCTATGTTGCTGATCATCCTTGTTATCTTCATGGTTCTGCTGGTGTCACTTTGTAAGGGAGTAGTCAGAATTATAAACAGTTTTCTAAATGTGAACCTTTTTGATTCTTAGGGACCATAGTGGTTTCAGTTGTATTTATTCTTTTCCGTTAGTTCTGTTAACTTCCAGATACTTGAACAGATACGTGAAAATGGCTCTGAAAACAGTGACTAAAATGATCTTTCTTGAGGAGTTAAATACAGTTTTAGAAACTATTATATGAATATTTGTACAAAGTCATGATCCCCGAACTGCTTGATTAACCTGTGTGCTGTTTTAAGTGGCAATGCTCTTCCAAAGCCTTAGTGTTTTCACCGAATCTTTGACTGTGTAAGGCAGACCTTTGTCTGAATTCCTGGACCCAAGGGGATGAGATTCTTGCTAGCATCCTTTGAAGTCAGGACTGAATAACAGCAGTGCCAATCTTAGGTGGCTTCAGAGGTTTCTGGTTAGTCTTGACCAGTTGGCCTCTAAGAGAAGCTGCTCCTTGGTCCCTGCAATTACATATAGCTACATGATGTGTGAGGTTATAACTTCAAATGTGGGTGCATAAGTTGCTGCTATTTTGCACTGAAGGAACTTGCCTTCTAGGTACATTTAGTGGTTGGAGGCATATAAACCAAATCGCCTTAATTTTCATTTCCCCACAAGGGGAGGTAGTAAATGGTTTTGCTGACAGTGCCCTGTTGGGGGCTGGTCCCTTATTTCACAACTGGACCAGTGAAAGACATTTTCCTTCCATCGTTTTTCCAATATTCAGGATTATGTGGCCCTTCTCTAACTGTTGGGTTTGACATACTTGATACATTTTCTATATGGTAAATTCAGTGACATTAGTGCTTACCCTTTTTCTGGAGCACGTAAGCAGAACATTCATTTAGGGCTTCCATTCCCTGTAAAAACTAACAACTTCCTATCTGTCGTTGAGCCAGTTATTAATATGCAAGGACAAGTTCCATCTTAGCCTGTCACCTTAAAGTCTTGAAGAGCTCTTGGTCTTGCCAGATCTGTCTTGGAAGTACAGGTGTTCTGTCAACCAGATCATCCTTCCCCATGTGCTTCTTTGTTGCTTGGGGAAAATAAGAAGACTCTGAAGCATGATTTCATTTTTCATTATGCTTATCTAGATACCTCCTGACTTCTTTTTCTCATGACTTTTGCAATTACCTTGATGTTTATTTAGAGCCCTTTAAAATACAAGAAAGTAACTAAATTTTGTCTAATTGCCTTCATATTCTTTCTAAGCAAAGAAAGTGTCCTTATTTCAGACTGGTTTGTTGCAGGTTTTTTCCTTTTCTCTAAATACATCTTCAGTAATTATGAAACGTGGACATCTGGAATGTTAATCTGGAATTATGGGACTCAAAGAAAGTCCTTTTCTATACCTTTGGGTAAACATTTGGGATTAACTCACCATTTGATGAATAAAAATAGGTCTTTCACACTTAGAAAACTTGGTATAGTACTAGATTCTGAATACTCTTCATTTTGATTTTTAGATTTTTGTTGTTGTTGTTGTTGTTTTACTTTATTATAACAGTGGGATCAACGAATGGTTGTGCTGCCAAAAGAAAGGAGTTGAAGAACCTGGGGGGAAAAAAGAGGAATTTTTGTATTCAGTATGAAAGCAGCCTGGGGGTTACTTGAGAAAATAACGTTAAACAGTGTGTTCTGTTGGCAACTTACTACTTAGCACCCTTCTTCCAAGTGACTTGTGGAGTAAAATGGCACTGTTTGCTATAGTAGATAATGAAATCACAAGTAGTTGTCTTACACTATAAGTGACAATTTAGAGGTTCCTGATACTAACATTTAGACTGATCTGTGTGGTGTCTTGTAAACTGGAGCATGTGGATGACATAACAGCATGGCTTGAATAGATGCTTATGTTCTCTGGGTCTTGAATCTGCTGGTCGTCTTGCAGTAAGTTCACTGTTAAATCCTTTCAAGTTTAGTGGAATACTTTGAGGCAGGTGTTTTATGCACAAAATTGCATGGTTTTGCAGTAGACTTAAAAGCTGTCTCTGAGTCTTAAAAAGCACATTGATTATAATACCTAATTTACTTGTTTATTGTAAAACTAGAGGCACTGTTTGTTCTTTCACACTAGCTTCCCTACAGTCCTAACAAGTGTAAAAAGCATTTCTATTCTTTCTTATATTATGCAATTGACCTTGTTTCATTTTTGTATTAGCAAGGTAAACACTGCAGTCTTTTGGAACAAAATACACAGAGGTGTAAAAAATAATAACTTGCATGTAAACGTGCAAATAAGTGTTTTTTATTAGAAGGGGATTAAAACAAACTTGTAAATAGTCTTAGTTCTGGTATTTTCTTCCTTATTCAAGCTTGTGTTAAGACCAGATACTCTTTGCTTCTAACAATGCTTGGAGGTTCAATAGGTCTAATATTAAAATTTTCTTCAGATTTTAAGTGAATGTAACTCTCTTCTGTAGTATTTTTTTCCCCCAGTTTGGGAATATATTCAAGTAATGAGAATTAGCATATGAAATTCTGATTTGCACTTGTGGAATGCTCAAGAGATGAAATTTAATAATTTAATGTCTCTTCCTCTGTAGGGTGCTGGTCAAGACAAACTTGGAATATATGTCAAGTCTGTTGTGAAAGGAGGTGCTGCGGATGTGGTTAGTAGTACTCTCAAACATCAGAACTTCAAAGATAGAAAGATCCTTTGGAAATGCTTTTAAATCCATTGTTTAATGTGTTAATAATTGTTTTAATTTAGACTGTGTTAGCTTTGATGTATGAGTTTTCTTCTTTCTTGAATATGCGTTTAGGATGGTCGTCTGGCTGCAGGGGATCAGTTGCTCAGTGTGGATGGCCGAAGTTTGGTGGGCTTATCCCAGGAAAGGTATGGAATGCTTTCCTTGGGTATCTTTACGTGAAGAAAATGCTAGTTTAATAATTTACTGAAAAAGGCCTGAATCTTGGGTTTTTTTATATGTTGTTCTTTGTCTTTGCTTTTTATAACTGCCCATGAGTAACCCTAGTCCAGTTTGGTGTAGTGTTTTCTGTATGTGATAGATAGGGGTTATCTTTGTAGATGAGACTGTATTACACATTTGGGCTTTAGTTTTGAGCAAACATTATTTACCTTGAATTTTAAATATTTGGGGCTCTGACCTTTAAGAGCATATGCCTTGTAGATACTGTCTTTTTGATAATTATATCTCCTAGTAAGCAGCTTCTTTTTTATTTTTTATAAGAGATTTCAATTATTAATCAGAAAAAGTTTTCTGTCAAACAAAATATTAGTAGACTAATTGTAAGAAATCATGATATACAAACTGATAATAATGAAAACTAAATAAATCACGGCATAATTTTATTTTATTTCATTTGCTTTGGCTTCTGTTGCAGGGCAGCAGAACTTATGACTAGGACAGGTTCTGTAGTAACACTGGAGGTAGCAAAACAAGGAGCAATTTACCATGGTCTGGCAACACTACTTAACCAGCCATCCCCAATGATGCAAAGAGGTAAAAATGCTATTATTAATTATGTCGATAACAGCTCTAGATGTCTTAGAACACAGAAATTATAATAATTTGCTGTAGCTTGCCAAATATTACAAAAATACTAAATCAGAAAAGAAACATTTCCTTTCTTATAAAAAGTTCATCTGTTTTTAAATACTGTTGGAAATCATGCTAGTCTAATAACTAGAAATACATTTTAAGTTTCCATGTCTCCTCTTAAGAATTTATTGGATATTTTTCCAATGTTATATTTTATCATCTTACTTCAGCGAACTAACAAAAGACATGTTTAAATCTTATGTAAAATAATGTTCTTAAGGAAATAATTTTGTAAGGAAAGACCTTTTCAACATATAGGGTAGTAGCACAGTGTAGAAAAGAAAGGGTTAAAAGAGTAAATCGTTATAATCACAGTTTACAGCACCATCCCAGATGCCATATGTCTGAGAGTCAACAACAGACTTTTCAGTAAAGCATGTTTGGCTTTTCCAGATAGTGCAGTACCTTTTCAAAAGCTCTTTTAAAGCATACAAGTCAAAGGAATCCTGTATAGTTAGTTTAAGAGAGAAATTGTGTACCTGAAGAAGTAAAGATTTTAAAATCCAACATTTGCTTTACTGGGAACTCGCTGTGAATTTTAAATCCAAGGTAGCTCTGGTTCGAAAAAGAATATGCTAGATAGTAGTTAACATAAGTGAAAGGGGGAAAATACATATCCAACTGTTACAGTTTCTGACCGCCGTGGCTCAGGTAAACCCCGACCAAAGAGTGAAGGTTTTGAGCTATATAACAACTCCACCCAAAATGGGTCACCTGAGAGCCCTCAGCTGCCTTGGACAGAGTACAGTGAACCAAAGAAGCTGCCAGGGGATGACAGATTAATGAAGAACAGAGCCGATCATCGCTCCAGTCCCAATGTAGCAAGTAAGTAAGATTATCCTTCTTTTGGAGGTACATGACCCCTCCGGTAGTTTTAGATGCTGTTGAATTCAAAAAGGGGATGATTGCTTTACAAAATGGCTTAAGTTTAAAATGCTAACATGGTAGTAACATGGGGAGCAAGTCTCTTGTTAGAACTATTCCAAGGAAAATCAGATTTGTTTTGTGAATGCTATTATTAACTTGTGTCAATTATTAGTAATAGTCATGTAAATACTTCCTTTAACTTTCCAACAGATCAGCCTCCAAGCCCCGGGGGAAAGAATGCTTATGCATCTGGAACTACCACCAAAATAACCTCAGTCTCTACTGGAAATCTTTGTACAGAGGTCAGAAGTGGCAAGCAAAATGCTGGCTCTTAAACTTTACCTAGCATCAGTGTGCTTGAGTCAAACCAATGTCTTAATTATTTGAACATAATTCAGGTTCTAGTGACTGGGTGGGGGTTTTGCTTTTTACAGCTAATGAAAGATTGAGACAGTTTTGAATGATTTTACTAGATTTTGTTGATGAAGTTGTCCTTGTGTCATCTTAGGTTTGTGCAATACTGCATACTTGTTTTCAAACCATAAAAACATGAGTCATAACCACAATTATATTTGATACTAGATAGTCTTCTGCTCCAGAAAAATAATGCTCTTATGAGCGAAAAGAAAACATTTTGAAAATGCATGTTTAGAAAAATACTCCGTACAGATTTATGTGCTTAGAAAATTCTACCTTATGTTCTTTCTACCTTTTTCAGGAACAAATTCTGCCCCCACGACCTGAAGCTTATCCCATCCCAACGCAGACTTATACTAGAGAATATTTCACATTCCCAGCTTCGAAGTCCCAGGATCGAATGGGTCCAGCTCAGAGTCAGTGGCCAAATTATGAAGAAAAACCACAGGTCCAGGCAGAAAGTAATCATTCAATCAATAGTACAATGCAGGTGAGAAGTAATTAATTTATTTCAACATAAGAAAAAAAGGGAAAATAACTGCTTGCTTACCACTCTCAGACGACTGGAGATACTTTTGCAGAACAGTCAGCTCTCTATAATCTCAGAGCTGCTTAAAATAAACTGTACCATGGAGGGGAGAACAACCATACTTGTGCCAAGATTGGCATGGATTGAGAAACCGTGCTTTTTTTTGTTTGTTTGTTTGAGCTTTGATTGGTTTGATATGGGGGGGAGTGTTGTGTGGTTTGTGTTTGGGGTTTTTGTTTGTTTGCTTGGTTTTGTTTTTTTTTTTCCCCTCCATAAAATTTGTGTTAGCATGTTCTGCAGAACTGTTAAGTAGTGTGTTTTAATCCCATTAGAGACAGTGAGATGTACGTGTTAGCAGCATTTGTCTTGTAAAATGTTTTGTGGTTTTCTCTAAAATCCAGCGACTAAGTCCAGTCTTGGGATCATCTTTTCATCTTTTTCTCTAATCAATCAGAGACTTAAAAAATATAGAGAGAAAAACTTACACCACCCCTAACCCCCCCACACCCTTGCCTATTTGTTAATTTGTGATAAAAGCAGAGCCTTACACAAGGAAAAGGAGTGTCAGGTAAATTATCTTGAGATTGTGTCCTAGAATCAAATAAAGGATTGATTATTGATTACTCTCACATGTAGCAGCAAGAAATTCAGTAAAATTGAATAAAAGTTTAATGCCTTGAGTTGTTTTTGCTTGTGGAGGTGGGATGGTTTTTGTTTCTGTGTGTTTGTTTTGTTGTGGATCATTTTTGTTGTTTTTGTTTCAATTTTAGTTGTGGGGGGTTTTTTTACTTTTTTTTTTTTACAGTATTATAGTTATCAAATCCTAATTTCAGCTGTTAACAAACCAGGTGTTGTATTCAACGTAGGATGTGGCAAATAGCTATGTAAATATTTTCCTGTTTTTTCCACACTTCTTTACATTTCCTGACTTCATCTCACATAGTCTTAGCTGCATAGTTAAGGTCCAGGCACTCTGGTGGTGGTGGGACAGGGCAAGGCTAGCACTGCAGAGAATGGTTCCTACCCACTTGTCTTAATGGAACGAATTGCTGCCTGGACATATGTGATGGTTTTAAGACTGTCTTTTTAATTTTTCTTCACAAAGTTCGAGCAGAGAAAGTGAAAGAAT
This sequence comes from Indicator indicator, assembly GCF_027791375.1. Classification (NCBI taxonomy): domain Eukaryota; kingdom Metazoa; phylum Chordata; class Aves; order Piciformes; family Indicatoridae; genus Indicator; species Indicator indicator. The sequence continues at coordinate 27,962,796 of NC_072011.1, forward strand.
GTAAATAAATCACTATTGGGTGTCAGAAAGCAAAATAACGACTGTTCTAAACACTTCCATTGGAGAGATAGAAATGTTTAAGAATCTCTACTCAAAACAAGGTTGGGGAGTTGGGCAGTCTTAGCTTGCTCGGCTTCTGTCTGCCTGCTTCTTCTCTTTTCTGGCTGAAGATAACATACCCACATACTGACCTTGACAAGCTAAGTCTTACAGCCTCTCTGCTTCTTGACTCTCTGCCTTCTGCCAGGGGGGTCTAGGGCAATTCCTTCTGGCTCGGGGAGGGGGAGGCCCCTTGGGGAAGAAACACAGCCCCTTGAGGGGAGGGGGAAGCCAGGGGGTCTTGGTTGTGTTTTTCTGTTGTGTGTACATATTTGTAAATGTTGTGAATAGTGTATACTTGTACATATTCATTGCATTTCATCACAGATTGTAGTTTTGCTTGTAAATACAGCTTTCATTTGCTTCCAGACTGAGCTAGCCTGGTTATTGTCGGTGTGGGAGGGGGATTTTAGCTCTCATATTGTTACAACATGCATCTCTCCCCTGCTTAAGACAAGCTTAAGTGAGTAGATTTTATGAGGTGCTGAAAACTGATGAGGTGAACCCCATCTGTTACAAGTTGTTGACAAATGCTGGTTTGAGCTAGTCTTAAGGCTGAATTCAATGCAGAAAAACATTTTCACCAAGTGAACAGCTAGAAGCCTTAGTTCCTTACAAGCACTGAAAGTGTGCACAATTTCTCCCTTCCTCAGAATAGTTCTTTTAGGTTGAAAATTGGAGGAAAGAAAACTTTTTAAAAACCCCACTATTTCAGAATATCCTTTCGATCTTTACAGTGAGAGCTGGGCTTGCAAAAAAGCTGCCATGAGCTATGGACTTCTGCAAAATGCCTGTTCTCAAAGCATTAGCAAACTGTTTGGCTAGGTGCATCTTGACAGCAAATCTAACACAAATAGCTGTGTGTTCAGCTCTGCTGGACTAATAGAGCATAAAAAATACACTTGTTTGTGTCAAAGGAGGCATTCTTTAGAGGTCACAGTTAAGGTCATTGTTGGAGGAAAAAGAAAAGGAGTTTGCTTTGTGAGTCTTCTCTCAGTTGTTGATAATTGGTACATGATGTGTTCACTGTTGAGAAGTTCCTTACATTCAAAATATGAATATTTGCCTCAAGAAAATCATTAACTGATTTGATAAGCCTGATATATATGGTCCAGTATTTCTTTTCAGGAGGCTGTGCAATGCAGTGAGACCTTGAGCTAGTATAAAAAAATACTTGGTGTTTAAGGCTCTAAAAAGGCAACAAAAGCTCAACAATACACCCATGCCCCAGAGCAGGTGGAACTAGACCTGACTGTCCAGATTCCCTACCCACGAATGGTGGTGTAGTAATGAGAGCTTCCCCTCATTTGTTCATGGAGGAGAGTAGGCAGAGACTCCCTTGTCTGTCAGCAGCCTTTCTGTTTGCCTTCCCAATGGGAAAAATGTTCAGCCAAGCTAGATGAGGGCTGAATGGCAGAGCTAGTATGCATGAGCTGCTGTCCCAAGCTGCCAGAATTCTTGTGCTCACATGTTAGGGAGGAGGTGTCTGGGATAGTCTTGAGAAATTATGCAAGCTGGGGATGTTTTCAGTTTAAGCTGCTTTTTGCATTCATTTTTCCTTCCAATCCAGATTTCCAGACATTCCAGAAGTTGCAAAGTCTTCTGTGACTTGAATGAGTTGAAAGGATTGAGAAGAATATTCTGTTGCTGGTTTGGGGAAACTAATGGGCATGTAAATGCAGAAATTCACTACAAGTAATTACCTTCAGAAATAAGAATGTTATTTGTGAGCCATTTTCAAATATGTTTTAGTATTGATGGGCTATGAAATACATGCTGTGTTTAATTTTTTCCAGCGCGTGGCTCGTTCCCAGGAAGAACTCCGAGAGAAAGTTTTCCAGCCAGAGAGGAGTCGTTTGGAAGTTGTTATACGGAAGGATGTAGAGTACATTGATCGGAAGTCAGATAGCGACCAGTGGATGAATTCATCTGTGGATTCTAGCACATCTAGCCAAGAACACCTGAACCATTCATCCAAACCAGTCTCACCTGGTTCTTGTTTAAGTAAAAGTGGACCAGGCCGTTGGAAAACTCCAGCTACTAGCCAGCCAACTCCAGTAGCCGTTTCCCAGCCTATCCGAACAGATCTTCCTCCACCACCACCACCTCCTCCAGTGCATTATGCAGCTGAATTCGATGAACCACAAATGGATTTGCCTCTGCCTCCCCCTCCTCCTCCTAGTCAGATAGGAGCACAAACATCTTCCCAGGTGGCTGCTGCTGAGCGTAAAAAAAGAGAAGAGCATCAGCGGTGGTATGAAAAGGAGAAGGCACGTTTGGAAGAAGAAAGAGAAAGGAAACGTCGTGAGCAGGAAAGAAAACTGGGCCAAATGCGTTCTCAGCCATTGATTCCTGCTCAGCCTGTGCTTCCCCCTGCATCCCTTCAGCAAGTGAAATCAGAAAAGCCTTCAACTTTGCAGAGGTCTCAAGAAACAGTCATTCGAGAGTTGCAGCCCCAACAGCAGCCTCGGACTATTGAGCGGAGAGATCTACAGTACATTACTATCAGCAAAGAAGAACTGTCCTCTAGTGATAGCTTGTCTCCAGATCCCTGGAAACGGGATGCTAAGGAGAAACTGGAGAAGCAGCAACAGATGCACATTGTGGATATGCTGAGTAAAGAGATTCAGGAACTCCAGAACAAGCCTGATCGTACAGCAGAAGAAAATGACCGCCTCCGTAAACTCATGCTTGAGTGGCAGTTCCAAAAGCGACTTCAAGAATCAAAGCAAAAGGATGAAGATGATGATGAAGAGGAGGATGATGATGTGGATACTATGCTCATCATGCAGCGACTGGAAGCAGAAAGAAGAGCAAGGGTAAAAATAGATAATCTTTCCTAGAAAGAAGTATTGTAGATACATATCCTGGTGGGTTCTCTGGCTTTATCAAAGTATTTTGATGTTCTGATAGAGAAAGGAGGACGAAGCTTCCTTAAATACCTTGAATTTTAAAACTGCTAACTTAGAGTGGCTTCATCATTTAAGACATGTTTTATGAAAGTATCATAGGTACCTGTATAGAATCCAAAGAGAATTTGTTGAATTTACTCTTCTGGTTGTGAGGAAAGGTACTTCCTTTGGATAAAGAAATTTTGCCATGAACCTGGAGTAGGATTAGAAGGTTAAATATGGCAGGAGTTTGCTTACAGGAAGGTAAGCACAAACATTTGAAGTTACAAAAGTCTCTAGAAGAATCAGGAACAAAATAGTGTGATTTTTTGTTCCTTCCCTCCCCACCCACACCCCAGTATACTTATCTCTTTAAAAGTTCTTATTTATGATCTTGTATATGAATACAGCCACTGAAAGCATGCTGTTTCCAGAGAAGAGTGAACTGAACTGAGATTCCACCTTGCTAATCTGCTTCCAAGTAAAGCTGCTAACTGTCTTTACCACCACCTCAGTGGTGACCCAAGCAGCACTGAGGGAGAAGCATTAGGTTGAGCTGTGCGGGTTTTGATGTTGTAGATGCTACACCCTGTCTGCAGCTCATACATACCTGGATTTTTCATGGTGTCCAGTTTAATCAGTATCTGACAAGGTTTGCTTACCTTAGCTTCAATACTGAAAAAGCTCGTAACATGTGTAATAAGACAGCTGCATGGCATGATGTTTTTATCACTCTGCTGGTGGCTGTTGTCTCTATTGTTACTGAGAAATTATTTTTATAGGAAAATTTGTATTTATTTTCTGAGTAATAGCACAGATACCAAAGTTACATACCAATAGCTATGCTTTGACAGGCTTAAAAACTAGCTCTGTAATATGCTGAGTGTCTTCTGTTTGTTTATCTTGAAAAGTTGACTTAATTCTGTGATAAGCAATTTTTAATTATTGAGAAATGTTTGGACATATTTATTTTGAGATTCAGGAATAGCTACTGGCTTGAGTAGTATTTGAGTTTCAGGATGGTTTTGGCAGCTTGGTTTCTTAAAATCACTCTTCTCATATTTGCTGCAGTCTACATTGCTTTCCTTTTCTCTTTTGGCTAACTATTGCTGTAATACTGTACAACAACAGATACCTCAGACTCGGAAAATGAAGAAAGGAAAAACTAAATATATCTTCAGCAAACAGGGTTACATTAAAGCTAACATATAATTTGTAGCACATAGACAGTTACCTATGGGCATTAAAAAAAATTCATGTAAAACTGCCCTTTTAAAACAATGCCTTTCAAATTTTGCTTGTAACAAGGCTGAAAAAAGCCATGTGTTGCTAACAGAAAGCCAGTTGTACTGCATAACATTATATCAGTCTTCTCTGCAAGTGCTGGATTCAAATATTATTTGTGCACAAAGTTCTTCCAGCATTTTGGAACATTTTGAAACTCAAAAATAACAGTTGTCTTGAACTGAAGTAATGTTTGCATTTTGGTTATGTTTCACTGTTACAGGTCTTCTACTAGAGATGCAGTAAATAACATCTCTGGAGAATTACTGAGCTTTTGAATGAATCAAGCTAATGCAAATAAAAGTTTCAGATTATTTGATTGTTTTCTGTATTTCAGAATTATGTCAATTGAGTTCCTCATTCTAAAGCAGCTAACTTAACAAATAAAATGCTTTTGAAATGGCACAAGTCTAACCTATCTTTATTTTCACTGCATCTTTCTTTTTTTTTCCCTTTCTTACTACCTGCAGCAGACTGCTGTGCCAGCAATCTCTGTTCTAGATTTGGTATGTTTGTTTCTTTCTCTTCAATATCACTTTTCTGATTTCAATTTCTTGTATTAATAACCACTCTGTGTGCATTGGATAATGATCAGGTGTTCAAAAATGGTTGCAATACAATAAGCAGTAAGTCAGCTGTAAGCATCTATCTGAATGTTTCCAGATGTGGTGACACCTTTCCCTATGCTTGCTTCCTTTTAGATGTGTTCTGGTTACAGGCTTGATTTGTTTGCTGTAGCAGTGGTCTTATATAAATTGTGTATTTGATGTTTTGTGCAGTCAAGTTTATAAAAGCTTACTAATAACTTTGAATGAACAGGCTGTGAGGTGAGATTTCCTCCCTTCCCCACCCCTGCAGGTTTTAGAAGAGCTATAGCAACACTGTTCCTTTCCAATTTGAGTGAAATTGTCCTGGGAGCATAGTAATACAGCATAGTGTTTCAGTGCATGATGAAATCCTGTTGTTTACAGGTGTTGCAATTTTCTCATTAAAGTAAAAACAGATTGTAAACTCGAATTACTCTGAAGTAGTATTTACAAGTAGGTCACGGAAAGACACAGTTACTAAACTACTGTGTAATTTCCCTTTCGAGTGGTTAATACTGTTTTCTTGCGTATAAAACATGAGAGGCTTTCAAACTGCAGCAATAATTGCTGTGACTCCAGGTAATTCTGTATTTTATTGCTCTCATTGGAAATGGGTACATGGAAATAGAGTTCTATAGTCTTCTAGAGATGAAATATATCTCCTTCAAAGTCTTTTTCTATAGTTAATAGACCAATTTGGAAGAAAAGCAATGTTTGCAAGTCCTGTTAGTATAATTAATTAATTTGTGCTGCTGGAAAAAAACTAAACATGTCTGGTCAAAATAGGGATTTAGATATTCAGCACTGCTTTATAAAAAAGAAAATCACCTTTAAAAATGAATAATTCAGATAACATTGTCTGAGGTGTTTGCCTTTGTAGCTGTGTGGTACATGAGTGTTAAGCAATTGACAGCAGTGAAACAGGTGAAGCATGTTAGCTTTCTGAATTAATGGCCAACTCAGGAGTCATGGACTTCTTAGACTTAATACCTATCAATATTTTTTCTTAATTCCTATACATGTATGATTAACCTTTGGTCCCTGTAGCTGCAACTGAGTAGATAAAATACTTTGCCAAGTGGGATGTAAACTTGTGGATCTTTCTGTGTGACAGGAGGTTGTGAAGGCAGGCAGTATCATCAGCTTCAAAAACCAAGTAGATAAATTCATAGGCATCACACCTGTAAACAGCTGCTCAAATGATTACACAAGGCTGTACCAGCTGACATTTCTAGTGCCATGCCAAATTCTGGTTAATAGTAGAAGAAATGGCTAGGCTCACGTGCAGCTGTTCTTGCTAAAATCAAAGACACAACACCGTGTTAGATGGATCCATGGCCTGAATCAGTTGAAGGTTTATTATGTTCATAAATTTAGCTTTTTTTACAATGGGGGGGGGCAAGTTAATTCTGAAATAGATGATGCTGAATGGTACACCCAGCAAATACCTTTTTTGCAATTTCATTATTTTCATGCTGTTCACATGACTTCCTGGCTATAGGATAGTTGCATTTGCCCTGTGCCCCTTCAAGCAATTACTCAAGTAATTACTTCTTTGTTTCTAGAAAGAAAAAAAAAAGCCCTCACTTTCGAATGCTTAGTGCTTTTTATGTACATCTAATGTGAGGATTGGTAATAGCTGTTCTGCTAATTACAAGGCTGATGAAAGATGGTAATGCATGAATTGTCCACTTGGCTGATATTTGGGTTTTTTGAATTCCCTGGAATGCTAACAGATCCGACTGAGCCAGTATTAGCTGGGTCGTAAATAGGTATAGGTTTGAAGTTCTTCTGGAACGTCCTTTAAAATGTTCTAAGCAGTGCTTGGGGAACTTTAGCCTGGAAACTGAGACTTCTGGATGCCTGCCAGTTCTGTGAATATGTTAACATTTCTAAACCAATGGCTAATCTGTAGCAGAAGTGAGGTGGCCTTTTTTGCCCTCCTAGGTAAGAATAGTGCTGCAAGTGTATGTTGACAATAGGAGGACATAGTTGTGCACCTAAGCAAATTCTTGGTAGTTTGCAGCAGAGCTGGGACAAGGCAGGGTGCTTAGCACTTAGCTGCTTCACTCTGTTACAGCTGGGAGAATGCTTTTCTGCATCACTCCAGCTGTTGTTCTACCCGTTAAATTATAAATTTTCTGCTTTAGAGACACCCCGGAAGTACAGTAAGTCACATGAAATCGTGACTCTGGAGAAAAACTAACTGGAATGAAGAAGTATCAAATTGAAATACTCAACCTGGGAATGTAATAGCCCTTTTAATAGAAATAGGACGTGAAGTTATTTTTTTTTAGTGTCTTGAAAAGTTGGGGAAGTTTGAATTGGGTCCCATTGTAGGCAATTGCAAGCACTCTGGCATGCCTCATCACCCTACCAATCTCGGCCTTAGTCTGGGAGCATTCCAAAGTAAAAATCAACTAACAAGCATGAAAAAATGAAATGTCATTCTCTTAATAGTTGCTCTGTTCCCACTGTGCCTTACATATTATTTTTGGCCTTTTTATTAGGTACTGTGTTTAGAATAATTACTCACCTGGATACAGTGGTCTTCACAACTATTCCAGTGTTGACAACTGTTCTCAGGTGGGCACCCTGCCCAGTTTTCCCTTTGTTTAGGCTAATGACACAAGAACTTGCCCTTTAGTTTGAAATATTTTCTTGCTCTTACTTTTCCTTTCGTTTGAAGTATTTTCTTAAGTGCATTTGAATTAGGAATATTTGCTAACAAACAAAAAGACATCGATGCCATGACCTGGGATGAGAACTGCCATGTTCACAGTTTTTCTCTAAATACAATTGTAACAGTCAGGGATTTTTTTCTGTATTTTTTCACTGTGTAGTTTTGAGTGTTTGTTTGTTTTTAAGAGGTAATTATTTATCTTGTATAAACACTTTTGAATTACTGGCTGTCTTTCCTTTTGACAGCAGTGTTATTTCCTTTGCTGAATTAGTATCTTCTTAATAACCAAGACATGAAGAGCTCTTTCTTAATCCAAGTAGGGACTTGGATAAATATTTGATTCCTTGCTTTACTATATATACTGATCTTGATCACTGTGTGCCTTTCAGTTAGGAATTGCAAAAAATTTAGTCCTAAACAAGGGGAGTTTACTCAGAGGTAGTGTCCTCTAGTATACATTTGCCAATTACTGTCTAGATTAATTTAATTTTGTTCTTTAGCTTTCATGGTAAAAAATGGTGGGTTTTAACACTTCACATGAGATGTGTTTTCACTGCTATTACTCTGTATAGCTGCTTGAAGAGATACAGAAGGCAAATTTTTTCAAAATGACCTGTAGGTATGCTAACATAAATACTACATGAACAGTGTGGGGAAATGATTACCAAAAACATAGTCAAAAAGAAAAAAAAAGTTCATTTATAGAATTGATTGGAAAATTTATTAGAAAACTTTAATGCATATTTCCTGTTAATTAATTGGGAGGCTGAAGGTTGTCCTCACAAAGTGTACTAAAACTAATTTTTTTTCTCACTGTATCATTATTGCTTTTTTCTCTGTAAATGAAGCTTCATTGTAAAAATAAATCTGGGAGTAGAGAAGTATCAAGATTATATGCAGCTTATAGCAAGATCCAGTGATTTACTGATTTGGATCAGTGTGAAAGATCTTGGGGAGGATCACATTAAAACCTATGCTGCATTAAGAAATAATACAGCATATAGTCCAGTTCTTCTCTAACTGAATATTGTCATGCTGGTGAATATTCCTGCTCATCAAGGGATACTGTTAGCTTTAGATAATCATGCAAAATTGGGATTGTTGCTCAGTTTTCTTACCTGTGCAGTGTTTGTCATAAGCATACATAAAATATTATTGTCAGTAATAACTGAACATCAGTTGTTCACATGAGCTGTTTAATCTCAGTAGTCAATGATTTCTATGCCTCACTCTCTGCTTTTTCCAAAACACATCTTTTGCAGATACAGAGGGAGATTTATCTCCCGAGATTATTTGCAGACTTGCAGAATGAGCCTGTTACTTCAAATGGACTGACCCTTTGACTAAAGAGTCATGATTTTCCAGTGCTTAAATACTAATCCAAAATGAAAAATCAATTGGCTGCTGGAGCTGTGAACTGTTGGTTTCAAGTATTTAGTTTCACTGTACTGTACTTATGAGACTATGATTGTTGAAGCTGTCTGGAACATGAGTCACCTCAGTCTTCCTCTAGGGTTGAAAAAAAGCCTTCCTAATGTGTTTTATGCTTTTGTGTATATAGTTCTGTGCATTTTGAAAAAAAAATTCCTTTTTTTTTTTTTTTAATCTTCATATGAAGAACAATGTAACAAAGCATATTCTTTAATAGCTGGAAATTACATTATACTACAGTTCTGTAGTATAACATTTTCTACTGAATGAGTTATTTTTAGATGCAAATACTCAGGTTATGGGGGTTTTTGACCCATATTACCCACAAATAATGAAAAAATTAAAGGTGTTTCTCTGTTAGTTACAGGATGAAGAACGCAGACGACAGCAACAACTGGAAGAAATGCGCAAACGAGAAGCAGAAGACAGGGCCAGGCAGGAAGAAGAGCGCCGACAGCAAGAGGAGGAGCGGACCAGGAGAGAGGCTGAAGAAAAGGTTGTGGTCTTCTGAGTGCCCCTTGGAATTCTTAAAGGCATTGCTTTAGTCTGGCCAGTAAAGATCAGTGTTGGCTCTGCAGGGGTTAAACACGCTAATCCTGGTGATAACGGTCATAGCCCAAAACTTAAATTTATTCAATATAAACTCAAAAGTAGATAAACAGCCCATTTGTGGTAGCCAGAGTTGGCTGGTATATTGCAGAAGTAGTACTGTAGGCTCACCAGCTGCGGTGAGGGCTTGCCTTCAGTCTTTTCTGACAGGGCAGAAATCAATTACATCCTGGCTTTTCTCAGCTGCAAACATGACTTGCCTACCTTCTTAATTGTAATGTCTGAGTTAGTGGTGTTGGGTTTTGCTGTGTCTCACAGATGGCACTTAAAATATTTTTTGCAATAATTGTCATATACAGATACAGGGAGAGAGGGGTGAGATGGGGTGAAGTACACCATGTTTTCTTTCATTTTGGAACTGTGAGAGGAAAGAGAATTGGTTTCTAGAAAGGAAGTAAATAATTCCAGCAGATAAGTCACTGTGCAATCAGATTCTAAAAGTTCAGGATTCTAAGTTAGCTCAGAATATTATACAATAATTTGAGAAGCTTTATTGTTCAAAAGTAGAAGGCAGTGCACCTCATTTGATCTTAGCATTGTTTAAGACCCTTTTCTTCCTGGAGAAAGAAGAGTTACTTTTGTTCAGATGGAAGAGTTACCTGTTAGTAGCTCTGACTGCAGAATGAAGAACGAGCGGCTAGCTTTTAATGTTGAGAGAGATTTCATCTTGAAAGATTGAGGAATATTTTTTTTTTCTATCCCCACCTTTTCTTGATTTATTTGGTAGATTGTTTTTGAGCTTTGTTAGATTGTGTTTTCATAAGCAGTATGGTTTGATGAGTAGAAGAAAGCTAAGAAATCTAAGATGATAGATGAGCGGTGAGGAAGGCATATCTGGACTGAGGAAAGTATTTTAAAACGCACTGTAGGAACCATGGTTTGTTTGTTTGCTTGTTCTTAAAAAGACAGCCGAAAAACCCAGCCAAGTTTCTAGTAACAATGTGGCCAAATGATATAACAACACATTTGAAAGGGTTTTCACTGACAGATTTTGACTGAGACGCTTCTACATCTAGTAACTCAGAACTCAGTACCATCTGACCCCTGCAATAGTTTTAGAGAGTAATATACAAGGAGATGAGTTTCATGTCTCAGCTGTAGATGAGCAAAATCCAATTTATTTGTTTTTAAGGGTAACTGACTCACAGTATTGAAATGATAAGCAGATAAAATAGATTGGGTTTTTTTTAAACACATGGATTAAAAAGAGAAAGGATGGTTGTTCAAAACGACATATATTCCTAGCAGAAGTTATACTATGCTTAGACAAAAAGGGGTTTTGTAGCATAGGGTTTCCAAATACATGTTTTCATTTGTAATCAAACAAATGACTGAATAGACTTTAGTATTAGTTGATAATGTGGCTTAGATGAGATGAGCAAAATTAAATGCTGTTTAGTTTAAAACCAGTAAAAATCTTTTAAACTGGAAAAGTATATAGAAGATATTTCATGAGCCTTTCAAATAGTGAATAGTCTCATATAAATACCATTAGCATAGGGGTTTTTGTTTTGTTTAAACAGTTATTTAATTCTGTTTTAGAAAATGTCATTGTAATTTGATTTTTACGTGAGAGTAATGTTCCTGGTATTTATACTAAAAGTTTTGTGAGGAGTCATTTATTGATTGATTCCAAGCCTCTTGGTGAATTTACATTGTATAAGCATGCAGCAAAATTGCAAAGTTCCTCTTTTAAGATGGTAGTTAATTTTAGGTATTTTCCTCTCCCACAGATTTTTTACTAACCATTTAATAACTGTAGTTACATTTTGAGTAATAAATTCTGGAATTGCTCTTATTCACACAGACAGTTGCCATAGTTACCACAGGGAGTGATAAATCTGGAAAGCAACACCAGGTTTTTTTCATTGTAGTCTGTGCTCTTTGGATAGATTCCCTGCTTGTTGCCAAAAAAGGAGGCAACAAAAAGAAAAGTTTGGAGCTTAGTGATGGAAGACTTAAGTATCTCTGGGACTGAAATGCCTGTCTTTCTGACCACTATGTTTCTGTTTCCTCTGGACTTACAGAGGCGACAGGAAGAGGAGTATTACACTCGCTTAGAGGCTGAAAGGCGCAGGCAGCATGATGAAGCAGAACGAAGATTACTGGAACCTGACGAGCCTGGTCTGTACAGACCTCCGCTTCCACGGGAATATGAACTCCCATCCCCAACCCCTTCATCTAACGCTCCTCCTCCCCCACCTCAGCGAAACACCTCTTACCTCAAAACACAGGTCCTCTCCCCTGACACGATTTATACTGCCAAGTTTGTTGCATACAATGATGATGATGAGGAGGAGGAGGATTCCAATCTTGCAGGTCAGGATAAGTACTCCAGCACAAGGAAATCTTATGGTGACTTTCCTCCTGCCACCCTTAAGCCACAGCAGCCCTCCCGCCAGCCTCGCCCAGTTTCAGATGGCCTCTTTCTTTCCAACTCATTCCAGTCATCTCAAGTCAATGCCAACAGTACTGCTGCCAAAAAAAGCCAGCCCCCGCCCCCACCAAACAAACCGAGTTTCATCCATGCCAGCAGCTCTAAAGGTAGACACCATGAAATCAATCATTTCTACAGAACTATCCTCATGTTTTCAACTCTGGTGCTGTAGATTGAATCAATCACTTTGTGATTTACTTTATTCCCACTTGATCACTATTTTCACTATAATGATCTATATTAAATCCTGATATTAATATGAATCCTCCCAGTTTTGATTGTTTTGATCTCTCAAATTTCCTTGTTCCTTACCCAAACTCTTCAAAAGACAAATTTCTTCTTTCAATCAATCTGAAATTATTTCAACTGTTACTCAACCTATTCAAAGTACTGTTGGTTTTGGCTTTCACTCTATCTTTCAGTGATTTGTTTTCTGTGACTGACCACTGGTTACTCAGGGCATCTGAAAGTGCCCCTCTCTTGAACACAGGAAGCCTTTTCTGATGGGTTCAAGGACAGCGCTTATCTTCTGCTTTCATTATTGGTATCAGGGTTCTCTCTTATAATAGTGTGCAAATGGCTTTAAAAATTACCTTTGTAGATGTATTTCCTAAATATACAGGCTCCAAGGGATATACAGGACATGCAGTCAGTTTCGTAGATTAGGCATCATTTCTATACTTCTGGTTCATACAGTGCAGTTTTCGTCCAGGAAGAGACCAAAATCTAAATTTCGCCTTGGCATTTTTTGCCTTATTCCTTTCCTTCCCCTTTTAAGCCCTTGTATTTCTTTGTCTTCTCATCTTGTTTCTTTTACGATTCCAAGTGGGCAACCATAATGGGGTTTAATTTAAGTAGAGCTCTATCTGCTAGTAATTTCAGCATTATATTTTGTCTGCAGAGGACTAGTTTAGCTACATTCATCTGTTCAAAGCTAATTCAGTCTAAAGTTCCATACTATTTTTTTTAATTAATATCTATGTAGACCTTGTGCTATTAAATTTGCAGTTTATTAATAAAAGATTTTTGTCTTTAAATAGCAGTGTCTGCCAGGGCCCTCCCTACATTTGTTTTATTCTTCTATATTCTTCTGAAGGGAAAGATGGCCACAGCATTCCCTAGTTCATTCTGTTTACTTGTACTTGAAGTGATCAAATGACAGCCAACTCAAGCTGATTAAGTCGTGCTTCTGAAATGCAACAGATAGCAATGGAAAGTGTTTATGCTGCCTTCTAGTTGAATGGATACCTTGGTTACTGGATTCATGTATCAATGGCAGACATGGAAGCCTATATCCCTGATCACCGTTTTGGCCACCTAAGAAATCATGGAAATTTTACAATCTCTTTAATCAGACGTATGATGTGCTCTTGTCGTAAAGAGCATAGAAACCTTAGAACAGGTTTGACCTATGAGAATTACATCTAATCCAGCTGCAGTAGTGTATGAAGCTGATACAGGATATGTATGGGGCCATACAGATACATGATACTCTGAGCTTCCTGTCTGCATCCTTCTCAATTAAGGCTCAAGTCATTGTTTTCCAGCAAGGCATCCTTTCCTTTGCAGGGGAAATTACCTTCTGCTCTTGTTGGATGCTTCCAGTGACAAAGAGAATGTCTGCACAGCACTGTGTAATTTTAATACTGATGAAGGGACAGTGGCACAGCTCAGTTATAGTTGATGTCCAAGTGATAGAGTTGATGGTTAGCAATTTCATTGTTTTTGGGTCAGTATAGCACCCAAGCTGTATAAAAAGTATCCACACTGATAGTGTTTAAGGGCAAAAAGAAACCTCTTTATTGACCCTGGTGTTGTCTATGAGATTTCATGATGTGGTAGTCCCTGTGGATCTTGCAAGTCCATCTGTCGCTTCTGTCTGGCACTATGTTCCAAATCTTAAAGGAAGATAAAGGAAAGGTTTAGCTTTTCAGTGTGGTGTTGGCATACCGAAGTATAAGCAAACACACTACACACTAGCTGCTGTGTGGTACCATTATAGTGCAAATCATTCCATTATGCCTACCTGTCATTCATGTGAGCCCACTGATAAACCCACAACCAGTGAACCCAATTCATGGGTTTGTGTCTAGCTTTTGAGCATCTTGTACCACACAGAATGAATGAGTTAAAAGATAGAAAGACAGGAAATATGTGGAAAAGATGTTCTTTAAAAACTGTGACTACATTGCCAGCTTGCTCTTAGAAATATTCTGAAAGGGCAGGATTCTGACACAAAACTTTTGTACTTTTGTATGTTTTTTTGTTCTTCCAAAGGACTTTGTTTTTCTAGAAATTCTTACTTGAAACTGACTAGAATAGTGTGTAAAATGTGCCTTCCATCACAACACAGAGGCTTCCAAAGGTCCTTGCCTTCCTTATTTGGCACTTTGAAGGCTGTATGTCATGAGTTAAGTAACTATAGAACCATTGGTCACTAGCTGTCACCACCGCTCTTCCTCCCTCCCATCATCCACATCCGAGAATGCTATTTCATACATAATTGCATTTCCCAATCCTGCTTTCTGTTAATTTTAATGGAAAAATGAATCAAAGGAAAATGAAATGTTCAGTGATGTTTTTTGTTTATGCATGTTTGTTTTTCCTGGAAAACAATCAGAAAGACAATCTGCAAAGATTTGGTTAGGGTTTGGGTGACAGTTAAAGAGTATTGTAGTATAATGCTTCGCTTTTAATAACCTAATTCATAAACCATACAACTAATTCTGGATACTCTTATTTCGTAATTTTTAAAATAGCCATGAGAACAGGTTAACTTCACCTGATTGCTCAAGCTTCTATGAAGACTGCCTGCGTAACGTACAAAGCCGTTTGCACAAAATACAGAATTCACTGTGCAGTTCACCATCTCCCATCTTGCTGACTCTGTTACATTACTGTCTTTTACAGCCTTTTTTCTGTTCTGAATGTTAACTCTAGTGAACCATGCTTCTGCAAATTTTGCTCTCATACCTTCTTCCACTGAGTCCCTTAAGAGCATTGGATCTGTCTGTGCAAGAAAAAAGCCACACTCAAATCCAAAGTACTATGCTAAAGCAGGTGAAAGTGTGAACCATAGCATGTGGAGCCAAACTTTACAAAATAGGGATAGTATTACTTAAATGCATGCAAGACTCATGTCTGGAAGCATAAAAAGTCTTCACATGCCTGGCATATCTAGTAGGATATGGTCTGCTACAAAATTGTGGTGGAAAAAAAATTAACCTACAACACACTAGCTAAGTTTTGCCTGTGTGTTCCAGCCCTATGCATCTCTTGTATTGAACAATTATGAGACATTGCATGTACCAGTGGAAGAAGCAAACATTTCCTTTTATACCAAAGAAGGATCACAAGACATAACACATACAATATTGAGACCAGAACTGTATGAAGACAGATCTGAGTATTGTGCTGACACTTCTTTTTACTCTTTCCCTGCCAGTTATGAAGAGAATATGGTCTTAAATACAAATTAATACACTTTTTTGATTGGAAAGAAAAGGTTTTGTCTTGTGGCCTTTAGAAAGAATTAATACAATGTGTAAACTTGTGTGTTATATCAACTTAAACTAAAGGTGCAGTGCTGCAAGATACTTAATTTAAGTACAATGATGGGGAAGGAAGGGGATATTTTCTGAGTGATGCAGTTTACTTAATCATACTAAACAGAGACAAAAATTTTTACTCTGCCAAATTGCAAAGATGGAATATACTAATCTTAGCTTACTTTTAGTGCCATGAAGAGAGCAGCTGCTCTCTTATGGAGCAGCTTCCTATGGAGCTTGTTACGGGATAATGAAGTGTGTTGCTCTTTCCATCGATCTCCTTGAACAACTTCTAATGTCTGTCATAGGGTAAAAGATAATAAAATAAAAGACCATGATTTAATATGTGCTGGATTATCTAAGCAAAAGGTGTTATGACTCAAAAGGAATAAAAAATCTAAGCTGTTTTGGTGAAGGGTGGAATTTAGTAGTACTGACTTTACATATTCTAAAGGTCAGATGACCCTCTAAATTTATTTGTGATTCTAGTTTGAGATTATTGAAAGAAGCACTGCACCTTTTTGAAGAAATACAGTATAAAACTTCTGTGTGTTGTAATTGCAATCTTTTGATTTACTTTTACATAAGGAATAAATTCGTACACTGGATCTACAGGAGCAGCTGTTGGGGCCCATGAAGTTTATCGGGATCCAAGAGACAAAAGATCTAAAAGGTGATGTGCACAAGTCAATGCATGTCACTGAGAATTATTATATTTAAAGATATTGTTAGGAATTTATAATGACAGACTTTTTTTCTTGTTTTTACCTTTGCAGTCAAGATACAGATTTACCTGGAGCACCAGAGAACTTGACGTTCAGGGAACGCCAGCGACTTTTTTCACAGGGTCAGGATGTATCTAATAAAGTAAAAGCTTCTAGGAAATTAATGGAACTGGAAAATGAGTTGAACACAAAATAAGATTGAAGCACCTTATCAGATGTAACTGAAGATCTCTAAACTGAGGGATTGTGATGGGGGGCACTACTAATGAACAGAAAATGAGTGTTTTCTGAAAGAGTGACTGATTCCTCTATATCTAAGACTGTTAATTAAGATTTAGAGATGTTGCAATAGCAAGAAAACTGATTACTTTGCAGGAGCTTGTGGTTTATACAATGAAAGCACTGTAAAATTTTAAAGATATGATTCACGTGAAGGTAACCTTTTCCTTTCTGTTTTGGGGGTTAAGTTCTTGTGCACCAGACCAAGTAGCACTTGTCAAAGATAAGTTCTGTTTCCTGGTGTTTCACAGACACACTTTTGTTTTAGCTGCTGAGCAGAGAGAGTGAGAATAGCTTGAACTGCCTGAACTAAACTGCACTAGAAATTAATATTTTAGGTTGTTTGATAAGAAGCCAATATCTGGGCCACCTTAAATAAGACTTTATATGCAAGTTCAACATACTGTATGGTATGCATATCAATACAGATCTTACAATTTACTTGCTACTGGAATAACACATTCTGTAGGTAGAACCTCGGAATAAAAACATTTCTAGTCCTATGTATTTGTTGGGTCTAAAATGGTTGCCTAAGAAGTTATCTCTAGTTAAGGAAAAGTCTATATGTTGATGCATCCACACTATATGTGTTTCAGACTTTCAAGAATGTGAAGATAAAACCTTTGGATAATTCTTTTATTCAAAATTACATAAGCAATAGATAGCAAGCTGCACTAGTGACCCTTCATCAGCTAGGACCAAAATGTTAGTAATGTATTAAAGGTGAGGAGTAATGATTCCAGGTCCAAGGTGAGAAGAGCAGATACGAATGTTTTCTGAGAATAGATTAAAAGTTATTAGGCAATTAGGCATGGAACAGTAATAAGTCTGCTATTATCAGTTCAGCAATATCTTATTTGTTTGTTGTTTTTTCCTATGGCGAAGTGAACTGGCAGATACAAAGACTGAAGTGTGAAGCATCAAATACAATACTGCTGTCTGGGAGTGGGAATGTTAGTATGGCTGTTAACAGAGCTGGTGTGCTGGCAACAAACCATCTCTGCTCACACTGAGCAAGCAGAGTTCTAGAGAGCTCATCTTTAGTCTAGCTGGCTTTACTGATATCCTGTTACTGTTGTACTGAAAATCTTTTTGGCAGTTCAAGCTATTTTTTCACACTATAATAGCCTTATTTAATTTTAAATCATTAATCTTTTTCCTCCCACTATTTCTTCAGCTACGCATACGTGGCTGATGATGTTGGGAATAAGGACCTCATCAGAATTTTTCTCATTGTGTGATGTTAAGACAATATATATTGTGATTCCAAACAAATTTTCTATTTGACAAAGCTCTTTACTGGCTTTAGATGATTTTTTCCCCCTGTATCATATTGTTCTCTTATAAATATATATTTAGGGAATTGTGCACACTTCCAAATACAAAGGGGTAGACTTTCACTGCCTTAGGAAAGAAATCACTTTTAATAAGAGTTGTATGATAAATAGATGCAAGTTAATGAAAATTGGAGTGTAAATATTTTTTACGTATTTCAGGTTTCTTATTTGAGAGTGTGCTTTTACCGTTTCACCTGTTAAATATGAAGTAGAAGATTAAACTGGTTCAAAGTGTTAATGAAGGATCTGCATGCTTGCTATGTCTGTTAATCAGGAAAAGCAAGCCTCTCCCAGTTTATCTTGAGAACACTAGCAGCCTTACAGTGACAAATTTTTCTTAATGAAAAAACGCTGTGGCTGAATTACTGTTGCTGCTAGAATCTGAAAAAGGCTTAGCAAAAAAATACCTATAACCTTCAGTTGAGTGGATTTGGCCGCTATTGGGCATTCGGGTCAAGTGTGAATATGTGTAAAAGTGCTTTTCATATTTGTCTGTGCATTATTATGAAAAACATCAAAACTGCTGTAGTTTCCCATTTCTACTGTATTTCACTTGCAACCTATTTTTAATAAAGTTTGTATTGTATTTAACTTTGCATTAAATGTTTGGGGGGTTTTGTAACGTTTGTTTGATTCTGCATTTATAACAGCATTATCGTGAATCAGAACAATTCTTGCTAACGTGTTTTTCCTTCCCTGTCCTTTGAAAATATAAACTCAGCACATCTCATAAATGAATATGAAGAGCGTAATAACATTCAGCCCATCTCAAGGGAATGTCTTCTACCTGGACTTGTGCAAAGCATTTAACAGTGTCCCCCACAACATCCTGGTCTCTAAATTGGAAAGACCTGGATTTGATGGGTGGATGAGCAATTGGCTTGATTGTACTCAGAGTGATGATCAATGGCTTGTCTAATTGGAGAGAATGACAAGTGGAGTTCCTCAGGATTCGGTACGGGGACCAGTGCTGTATGTGACCTGCACATAGTAGTATTGAGCACACACCCTCAGCAAATTTACCAATGACACTAAGTCATGTGGCGTAGTCAACACGCTAGAGGGAGGGAATGCAATCCAGAGGGACCTTGACAGGCTTGAGAGGTGAGACAATGCCAACCACATCCCAAACACAAATACAGGCTGGGTGGAGAATGTATTGAGAGAGCTCTGAGGAGAAGGGCCTGAGGGTGCTGGTTGATGAGAAGCCAAATATGTGTTGGCAATGAGTGCTTGTAGCCTAGAAAGCCAACTAAATCCTGGGCTACATCAAAAGAAGTGGCCAGCATGTTGAGGAAGGTGATTCTCCCCATCTGCTCTGCTCTTCTGAGCACTGTGTCCAGCTCTGGAGCCCCCAACACAAGAGAGGCATGGAACTGTTGGAGTCCAGAGGAGAGCCACAAAGATAAGAAGGCTAAAGCACCTCTCCTATCAAGACAGGTTGGGAGAATTGGGGTTGTGCAGCCTGGAGAAGAGAAGGCTCTGGGGAGACCTTATAGCTGTCTTAGAATATTTGAGGAGGGCTTATGGGACAGTTGGACTTTCTACAAAGGCAGGTAGTGATAGGACGAGGGGTATTGGCTGCGAAGTGGAAGAAGGTAAATTTATGATCAGACATTAGGAAGAAATTCTTCACCATGGGGGTGGTGAAGCACTAGAACAGGTTGTCCAAATAAATTGTGGAGGCTCCAGTCCTGGAAGTGTTCAAAGCCAGGCTGAATGGAGCCTTAAGCAACCTAGTCTAGTATGAGAAATGCCCCTGCCCATGGCAAGGTCGTGGAACTAGGTGATCTTTAAGGTCCCTTCCAACGCAAACCATTTTATGGTTCTATTCAAGACAATGCTGCCTTATTAGTATATTGAGATTTGTAATGCAACATGGTATTTCAGTGATGATAAAATAGTCAAATGTGGATTTAGGCAATTTCATTTAAGTTTCCAACCCTCCAGTAAGGATCTGTAATAAACTGGGGCTTCACATTTGCAGGGAAAGAGAGGATCAAGTTGGTGGAAGTTCAGGGGGGGGGGGGGGGGGGAAAAACAGGATTCTTCAGAGCTGAGAACTGCTGTAGAAAGGCATGCTGGAATACAGCTTTGTAGCATTTCCAGAAGATAGTTGGATTTTGCATTTGTTTTTTGCCTCAATCTCACTGACTGACTTTTATTTCCTCCATTAAGCAGCTTCTCCTGATTTTTGGAAATGGAAGTTCCCAAACAAACATTGCTGCTGTTATGGTGGTGAGTTGCACATCATACTGTGCATACAAATATTCTTAATACAATTTAAACTTTCAGGTATGCATAAGGAAACTACTAAATAATAATTGCCCAAGGATGCTTAGTTTTAGGTTACCAGTTCACAGATAGCATGAGCTTCTATGTGACAACCTGTGGAAACCAGTTTCTTACTCTCATAGTGGGTAAAACACACATTAGGGGAGAGATCAACTTCAATATTGATACTTCTCAGGTAATACTGAATTATGTTGGAAAACATTCTTCTGATGTGACTGCTGCTGCAGGATGAGCATAGAATCACAGCTCAGTGTCAAGAAGTGAGTCACACACCCCAAGCTACTAAAATACTCTCTCTCAGATGGCTGATGTTCATAAAATCCCATCTACCTTACTTAGTGCCACCAGCTCATAACATCCACAGTATTAAGAGTACTTTGGAACCTTTTTTTTTCTAGATCTATTTGCCAGTCTTCATTTTTCCACCAATGAAGAAGTAGTTGCAAGGATGAACTGTTGATGGACTTCCAGTGAGTTTGTTGGTTTATTTTTTTAAACTGAGACTACAGTTTATAGGTGAGGCAGGAAGAAGTTGCAGTACCACAGGAAACAGTTGATGGAGTGGCACAGAAATGTTTGGTTTGGGCTATGAGAGATGGGCTGTATTTGGGTTCCTCTGTAAAGGATTGCTGTCCCTTGTACCAAACGTGGCAAGATTCCGTGTTGTATGTCTTTGAATTTTCTACTGCCTGCATGAGAGCACACTTGACCCATTCAGTAGACAGTAACTTGAGACTGTTGTTTTGCAGAACTGGATTCCTCTTAATTACACTTTAAATGTAATTTTAAAAAAACAAAACAAAACAACACCAAAGCCTGTAATATAGTAATAGTGTTGTTTCCCACTTCCAAGAAGATGGCATGTTTGTATTTTGGATAGTCACATGTAATAGTCAAATAGTAGCATAAGTGCTTTCTAGATAATGTTAATCATTGCAATACAGTGGAGCACTAAGTAGTATTACTAACATATGTCACTCTGGCCTTGGAAACCGTAGTGTGTAATAGCCTATATTAATAGCTCCTGTCTTGGGCAGCCTCAAAGGATGCCCACACCAGCTGGACCTGCTTCTCCTAAGACTTACTGGTCTTGTTCGCTAAAATACTAAATAGTTGAAGTTGGAAAGGGACCTCTAGGTCTCATCTAGCCAAGGGTCAAAGCAAGGTCAGCTATTGCTGGTTACCCAGGGCTGATGTCTAGTTGAGTTTTGAGTATGTCCAAGGATGGAGACTCCACAACCTCTCTGACAGTGTTTGAATACCCTCACACTAAAAAAATTTAAAGTACTTAATGAGTGTCAGTTTGTGCCAACTGCTTCTTGTTCTGTCACTGGGCACCATAAAGTAGAATCTTGCTCCGGTTTTATACTCTCCCATTAAGTACATATTGAGCAGATATCACTCTGCCACCTTTCCTCCAGGCAGAGCTATGTCCAGCTCCCTCTGTGTAACAGATGTTCCTATCCCTTAATCTTCTTTGTGGCATTTACAGCCTTAGCCCACAGTTCACATTACCAGCTGCTCAGGGAGGAATCCAGGAGCCCATAAAAGAGCTCTAGGCTCTGTCCTCCTCCAGCCCTTTGCTGTGGCTGCTGAACCTAAAGGAGAAGCTTGTGCCCCTGACCTCAAGAACTGGTGCTCTAAGGAAAAATCTTTCGGGAGCATTACACCAGCCCTGGGAACTCCAGGTTTCCCTTCTCTCCCTGCGCTCCTCCCACTAATTCTTTCTTAGCCTCGGCCTCTGAAGTCACTTATCCCAAGTGATGCTGTCAGATGGAGAGACACCTCCTGCCCCTAATTCCAGCACGCTCGTTAACCGCTGCGCTAAATGCTATGTGGGGCGAGAGGGAGCGCTGCCTCCGCTCCTTCTCTGTCCCTAGCTGGTCGGAGGGACAGCGCTCCGTAACCCCCCGCCCCATCCCTATCCCTGTCCAGCCACGGGCGTTCCCCGGGTTTCGCTAACGGTGGGAGGCGGTGCGCGGGCAGTGAATGAGGCCCTCGTCCTGCCAATGGAAGTGCTTGCTGGTGGGAGGGGCAGCAGGCGGGGCCTGTCGCCACGGCAGCCGGGCAAACGCCCCAGCTGCACCATGCCTGGGGCGCTGCGGGGACTGAGCGAGGCCCGGACTTGCCTCGGCGCGGGAGCGGGGAGAACAATGCGGCCGCGGAACAGGCTCGACCTGGGTTCCGTGTGGGCCCAGCGCCTCCGGCAGCTGGAGCAGCGGTTAAGAGTGAGGCCCGCGACGCGGCGGCGGAAGGGCAGGCGAGGGGCGGGCTCTGGGGCAGTGCGGAGAGGGCTGGTCCGCGCCGGTCTCCGCGGCGATGGCGGGGAGAAGGCGGGGCACGGGACGGTGAGCAGTGTCTTCCCCAGCCCCTCCCCTCTCCTGCCACTTTCCTGCCTCTTCCCGTCAAAAGTATGTTTTTGGGATTACATTTTAGGCGAGAATCCCAAATACAGACCCCCGTGGGTACCAGGTAGGCAGCGTGATGTGGGGGTGAGACCGCTCCACCTGGCGCTGGGTCAGAAATGGGATTTCAGAGGTGCGATCAGCCCTTCCAGACTCGCCTCACGGCAGGACGGGCGTGCAGCGCTTTGGGAAGGCGGCACCTGTGCGGAGGGAATCGTTTTGCTGAGGCACCAACGAAGAGATTAAAATTAATAAGTAATGCATTTATAAATAAATGTACCAGAGCTTCTTCAACGACCTGGAAAAGGTCGGGAGCTGATTTCATAAAGCAAAAGCACGTTCACACAAGGAAAGTGACAGAAAACATGTAATCATGAGGGTTTATCCTAACTTACATGCTGTAGACAATACTGTGCTAAGGAGATCTGGGGTAGGTAGTTCTTTGATTTTGGAAGGCAGAGAAACGAATGTAATAAAACTATGATAATCAAATAACTTTCATCAGACTCATTTATTTCATTTTAATTTCTCTGATTTGGGGTTGGTTTTCTTCCTTAGACCAAAGAAGAAAGAATAGTTGTCCTGGAAACTGAAAATGCTGCTCTTCATCTAAAACTTGCAGAGGTAACCACTGTTTATTTTTCCAAAAAAAGCAATTTTTATGAAAAACAAAGCAAGCCCACAAAACAAAACCAACAACAAAAACCACAACAACACAACACTAATACTGAAACCTGCCTTCCTGTTTTCAGGTTCTGCAGTTTTCACCTGCTGGGGAAATCTGTAAAGGGATTATGTGATGCTCAGCATGTTTGTTTGGGGGTTTTTTGGTTGGTTGATTTTATTTGTTCCTTTGGGGTTTTTAATCATAAATGGCAGCAGTAACAATAGATTGATGAAGTGACTAGAGGTTGGCATACACTTAACTAATTGCCACTGTTTAAAATCTGTAAAAGTTAACTAAGGAAATGACTGTGAGCATTACATATGGAATATTGCTTTCTGCTTGCAGGAATGATTTTTGTCTAAAGACCAAAGGTAGATTCTGAAGGAATACTTTTTAAATACAATTAGGGTGATGCTCTAAAAAGGCGTGTTCATGAAGTACAGGAAAAACTTTTCATTGTGAGTAGGCTTACCAGAGATGCATCTATTTATGGTGCTAGTTACACTTATCTAGAAAAGTCAAGGAACTGTTGCAAAGTCAGTTGCAGAGCATACAGCAACAACTGGACCCCATCACTTCCTTACATCACCTACAGAAGCATATGTTGTTCCTAGACAATATTGAAACTAGGAGCAGCCTGCGATAAAGTTTGGGGCCTTCAAAGGTAGGATTTCAGAGATTTAGCAAATTTTCAATATTGAGCTACACTGCTAAAACGGAGCAGCTGTAAATATTAGTTGTGATGCAGACTGTTGGCCAAGAGGGTGATTTTGGGAAGGTCATTTGCCATTTACCCCCCACCCCTCATGTGTTTGTTAACACATGTGGACAGAAGTGGGTTTAACATTTTTCAGAACCTTACTGGAAGCAGATGTTACATCTGAAATGAGTTTTGCTAGATATACAGAAGAATGATGTAATTTATTCTAAGGAAATGTTTCTATTGGTTTTGCCCTGCTTTATAGGATTTGCCAAAAACCTTAAGTATTTCATCTGGGTTTTTTTCACTGTCACAAGCACAAGAAATAAACCATTTTAGTCAGTAAGGTGCATCAGATGTAAGAAGACATTATCTGAGTTAATGAAGCCTTGTCATCAAAGTACAACACTGTTTGAGTTTATTGCAAAAGGTACCGGAAGACACAAGCACCTACAGACACCTGAGGAGCATTGCAGTGTTACAACCATCAGTCAGAAACATCATCAAATGATTTGCAGAAATACTTTGCAATTCATTTTGCACTGATACTTCTGTCCATGTGATTATTTAATTATGCTTAAAAGACTTGTCCTTCATTAATTTACCCAGCTGTCTGAAGACATGAGCTAAATTACCATCTATGAAATAGTTTTACCTTAATAAAAGAGTCTTTATTAAAAGGAATACTAATTTTGATCAGATAAATTTAGGGTTGTGCAGTGTTGCACCGTATCTTCCAATGTTTCACAGGCTCTTCACAGGCTGTTCACAGACCTTCAGGTCTGCTTCAGAACTGCCTGTATGACTGACATGTAACAAGTTCAGTCACCATGATCGGGATCAACAGAGATCTCATTATCAACTTGTAAAAAATAATTGGATGTATTTTGGTTGAAGTAAGTTAGGGAGCTTTGGAAACAAATTTACAATGATAGCCATTAGTTAGGATTTGCAGTGGAGATGTTTGCCTGTAGGTTGCATCAGTCTAATTAAAATGTTATCTCTTTCTGTAAACCCTCCCTTGCTTATATGCTTAAGACAATCATGAATATCAGCATTGCCACTGTTTTGTGCAGCACAGTATGTTGTTCTTCTAGTAGCATACTGTAAGTTGTTATGGAACACAAGTCAGATTCTCTCGATAGACTTGCCTATTTGGAAATGTGTTTGTCTGCCTGCGTGCCCATTGCTTTTGCTAGCAGTCCCTGAGGTTGGGGTCCTGTAGCCTTCCATACACAAAGCCAAATCTGCCAGTTTCACTTCTTAAAAGATTTATAGTCAGCTTTTTGCTTTTCATACATGAGCACAGATTTCCAAGTTCACAGTTCTGGCCTATAAACAGCTGCAAATTCAAGTTGTGGCCTATGAAAAACTGATGAATGCTAAAACTGTTTTAAAGAAGACCTCAAAACCAAGGCAGCCTTTGCAGTAAAGATAGTGAAAGTGATGAGAGGTTGACTACATTGACGGTAGAATCAACCATTCTGATTTTATTGTTTATGTTGGAAAAACTGGGAGGTCAAGGGGAATCTGTGCAGATGGTGGGAAGCATATTAGATGTTAAAAGCAGGTTTTAACTAGGGTAAGCTTATTTAACAATAAAGCTCGAGTACTGCTATTGCTTACATATATGCTTAATTTTTCACAAGTGATTAGAGATACTAATTCTGGTGTGCTGCTTATACAGATTTTTGTCAAGAATTTTGTCATGCATCTGGATAACACAAGTCTTGAAGATCCTCAGAGTAAAGAAACAAGTGAACAATTTACAGAATCAGTTTCAATTTCTGCAACCTTAAAACCTGTAACAAAAAAAAAATAAAAAAAAATAAAAAGAGTTCTTAATCTCTTCCTGCTATCTTTTATATTGCTGCTAAGGTGTTGTATAGCTGTGCATTTGTTTCATTCATAAGCATGAAAAGGCTACATGAAAAGGTTGATTTAGATAAATGAAGTACTGTTCGTGGAAAATATAAACTTTCTTTATTCTAATGGCTCCAGGGTTTTGAATTGTTTTTGCAGATGTCAACTGTAGTTAAACTTTTTTTAAAGTGTTTACTTATTACCTATCATTATCAGATGACTGGAATTAAATCAAACTTATTATGTTAGTAGATTTAGTTCTTTCATGTCATTGTGCTCTTTCATGCTTTCTTAATTCAAGTAAAAGGTAACAGTTAAAAGCAAAGAAATTACGTATTTACAACATCACATGTAATCAAATAGTGGAGTTACAAATGTTAACAGGGACAAAGGGAACAGAATGCAAGAGAAAGCATGAGTGCTTTAAACTAATTTTTAGGTGATTTTTTTTTTTTCTTTTAAAAAGTATCAAGGATTGGCTGGAAGAAGCACTAACGAAATATTGCAGCTCTACTCTGCTCATGGCCAGCAGCAGAAATTGCAAAGGAGTTCTGTTCTAACCCAGCTGCATGGAGCAATAAAGGTAAAGACATTTAGTAATAATATAGGCACAGTCTAAAAATGTGCTTATCAAGTATAGTAGAACCCAGAGTAGAACCCAGAAAATGGTCAGATATGATATATCAGCCATATGATCTATGGCTTTATTGTGCTCATTGCAATGAAGTATAGCAACTCTTAAGCTAGCTTAAAACTTAGAGTGATTTTGCTGAAATAGGCTGCAGAGTCACCTGTGAAGCAGATATAAGTGAGCTCCAGGATGTTCTGTGTAGGCTGCCATCAACAAGTGGGGTAGACGTTTTTGTAATCAAAACCTTGCAATCTCTCATTTGATTATGATACAGAAATCCCCTAACCCCAGATAATACTTTAGCCAGATAGGCAGATCCTTTTTAAAAAAGCATTGGAGAGCTCCATTGATTTTACTAAGAGTTCTGCTCTGGTGACCTCACAAGAGGGAGTAGTTTGCTGTATGCTCACTTTAGTTTCTCTTAATTTTGCACCAGATACTCAAACTGTACTACCAGTACCAAAGTAATTTCCTTTGTTGAAGTACTTATTCCTTAAGTTACTCAGTAGAAAAGTGGGTTCTCTTTAGCGACACCAGCAAACATCAGCTTTTCTCAGGGCAAAACCAAATGCCTATGTAAAATGACTGAAAAGTATCTTAGGAAAGGTGATTCTTAACAGTTGATGTAGCTTAATCGTAACGTAATTTGACTAGTTGATTATTAGAGATCCCTTCCAACTGAACTGTTCTGTTCTATTCTAATTATGGTGATTTTGCTCAGTAACCTTTGCAGCAGCGTTTTAAACTTTTGGATAGCTAGAATGGCAGAACTGCTTGGGGTGCAATGCCAGTGGATAGGGATGGTTTATTATTAGAGATCAATGAGTGTTAGGAGAGAGCAGAACTCTCTAAGTAAAAGTCTGTGTAACTGATAATCCCACACCCTTAATAAAAAATCCTTCAAATTTGTCCCAGTTACATTCCATAGCTTTTGAGAGTGATAAATGCAGTGATTTTCTCCCTTTGGTTTAGATTATTGTCTTATCACTGAAATTAATACCACAGTTGGAAAAATAAAAGGCCACCTAATATGTGACACTGTAGCAGGCTGACTGATAAAACTTCACAGTGCTTCTGTAGGATAAGGTACTATTAAGCCTATCTTACAGATGGGTTTACATATTTGTTGCAAGATTTCAATGTCAAAAAGTCCTAAAATCAGATCAATTTGATTTTACTTTATTTGTACTTTCAAGGTAACATAAGCTGTTCTTAAAAACATTTAAAAATCTCCTCAGGTATGTTATGCTGAGTTGTACCCATGATAGAAATATTTTTCTAAACAATAAGGTTTGTGATGTTTCAAAATACATCTGTTCTCATAGGAAGGCATAAAACTGGCTTACTTAAAAAAATACTTCAAGCGAAGCTCATCAAGTACCTCCTGATCAAATTGTGGAAAATTAATACAATAAGGGATATATGGATCACAACTTTTCCTTTCTAATTCTGTATATGTCTTCTAAGTGGACAGAACACACACGTGTTCACACATATTTTTATTTGATGAAATAAGAAAGAGACTTTGTTATTCCTGAATCTGTATTATGGTCGAATTATGTACCATAAGATGGTAAGGATCCATAAAATCTTTCTGAAGTCTTTAGGAAATTACATTGGTAAACATCTTGTAGGATCCTTCTTTAAACATGCTGAAACAGACACTCCTGAAGTCTTCCTTTTATCAAGTAGAAGATTGTTCCTGCCTCTGATATCTCAC
This sequence comes from Indicator indicator, assembly GCF_027791375.1. Classification (NCBI taxonomy): domain Eukaryota; kingdom Metazoa; phylum Chordata; class Aves; order Piciformes; family Indicatoridae; genus Indicator; species Indicator indicator. The sequence continues at coordinate 27,990,987 of NC_072011.1, forward strand.
CATAATTGCGTTATACTGATTCTTGCTTAAGTACTGGGTTTGTATCTTTATAACATGTTTTTTTTCCTTCTTTTTGAGAAGAGGCTTAAACAAGACCTGAAGAGTCTCCATTCATTTGCTCTTGAGCTTTCAAAAGACTTTCAACGTCAAAGCAAGACTTATCTTTCCCAAGTTTTGACAGCAGTCCAAGGGATACAGCTGCAAAAGGAAGCAATGCGAGGTAAGGCTCATTGCACTTGCATGTCAAGCATGTAATATCCACAATGTTACCAACATTAAAAGCCTGAGTTTGATTTTTGAGACATGTGTCACTGAAATTGTAGCAGTTGTTTTTTGTTTGACATTAGATCATCAAGGACATTTGATGTTTTAGAAAGAGTGAAAATAACTCTGCGGAGATTATGACTGGTAATTTGGGTTTAGCTTTTGTGTTGAATGCCCCTGCTACTAGACTGCTGCTGTGCATTGGCTCAGCTGTAACATGCTTTTATCTGAAGTTCTCAGGCTTGTTATCTTGTCTGTTTTAGAACAGCTGAAAAAAGAATGTGTTGGTTGGCTGAAATTTATCTGAAAATTAGGACAGACTGGATTTTAAATATTTCTCTATATTTTACAGAGAAAATTTTACTTCCAAACCAAAACCAGTTCCACTTGCTAGACTGCAGGTATTAACACCACATACTACTGTTTTGGAATTCATGTAAAGCAGACCCTGCAGTGCACTGGCCCCCTCTGCCCTCAGCACCAAGTGCATTTGTCCTACACCTGCATTTCTTGGCATGGATCTGTGCACCTGCTTTCAGTGTCCTTGATTCTGGTGGAACTCCTTCCAGGCCTGAGAAGCACATGACACATACAAAGCTTATGTTGTTCGAAGCTCAGCAGCTTGATGAGCTAACAACAAATACACAAATTTACGATCATCATAATCTTTGATGTCCATGTGTTGCCATTTAAAAGGTACATTTTTCTCCTGCTTTGCGTTTTGCTTGAAGCATTTAAATTGGAGATTGATTTGATTCTGATGGGACTACTCATGTTAATAGCAACAAAGAGCATTTGTAGTGATGGATGTTTGAAGAACATGTCCCTGTATATTATGTACTAACCTAGTGATCAAAATTGATTTGATTACAGTATGTGTAGATAAAATGCTTAATCAAGCTGTCCTTAAAACAGAAAATCAACCCTAGGTGAAAGTGTATATTTCCCTATTGAAGCAGGGGGCTAAATAAACAGATAGGAGGTTGGATTTGCCACTTGAGCTATTGTGGTGTAAATAAATAGTAAGTATTCCTTATGAGGCCTTGCAAATTCCTGTTGATTGTTCTGTTAGCACTGCATGCTGCATTGTTCTATGAAATCATAACTGGGAGAAGCTTCCTTGCCTATGACAAAACAGTGTATTGGTACTTAGATGGATGACCTATATTTTAACTTTTCTTATTTTTCAGTTCTGTCAAATGTTTTGGAGGGAGATTCTATTGATAAGGTTAAATGTGACAGAACTGCCATCTTTAAATTACATATAACATATATTGTCTCAAAAAATTATCACTTAAATAAAAAATAGAGATTGAAAATGAAGAATAGGATTATAGAAGAAACATTCAAGTAATTTCAATGCTGTACTTGACATAAGGCAAACTGTAAAACTTTACTGTAACGTGAGTAGTCCCTTGCTTAAAACATTTATTTACAGTCTGAAAACCCACATTTCCCACTGAAATTTAAATAGTAGCAATTCCTAAGAGAGAGAATTGCTCATCATCCTTTTTGTTATAGGACTGTTTTCCTCATAAACAAAGCTGCTATCATTTTAGTGAAAAATGCTGGCCATGTGACTGCAAACGATACTACTGAGGCAAATGAATAAATTCAGCAGATATCTGGAAGGGCACAAATTTTTAAAAAATTAAGATGACTCTTTAGATTGCTTCACCATGCAGGTATTATCAGAAAGAGGAAACAAGAGCATCTGTGCATGCAAAACATTTTTCAGAGAGGGGAAGCCACTGTTCTCACTGCTTGGTAAAGTGGCAGGTACAAAGGAGCAAAATCTGTCAGAGTAAGTATGTGACAGAGGAGCTGCCAGAAGTTACTAAAATATTTTGTGAAAGCTGCTGCAGCCCAGCAGATATCCTTAGCAGTTCCAGGACACTTTGCCTCTGGGGTGGAGAAGCAGAAAAACTGGGTAAGGAGCTTATTTCCCACTTTGCCAATATTCTATGGGCATGCCCATGCTATGCCCATGGCACCTACATGCTGTGCTTCTCATGAAGAAAGCTGAGCTCTGCATGGTGGTGATGATTTGTACTTGTGAGCTACCATCATCTTTTACTGTCAGCTCACAGCAGTCTCACCAGCTCAGCTACCTTTGGCTTTGGAAAGTTTTTCCTTCTTTGTGTACAGTAGAGGAAGAGGAGGAGAGGTAGCTTAGATCCAGCAGCAGAATTATTGCAGCAGCCCAAAGAATAATGTTATAGCCCAGTTTATAGAATATAGATGAATTAAAAAAAAATTCAAAACTAAATTGGGATAGCTGATTACCCTAAAAAGGCCTGGTCAAATTGACCTCCTTTTTAAACTGAAATCTACTATGGAAAGAAGCATTAAAGACTCCAGGAAACTATGGGATCAACTACACATCCATCTCTGTGGTAGGTTGTGGCTATGCTAGGTTACGCTGTTCCTGTTGTTCATGTCTCCACCATGGAACTTTCCATTATGCTGGTGTGACCACACACAAAACAGACCAGGGAACTGATCTAGGACAGAAATTACTTAACAGGATTGTGTTAACACCACCACATGACCATGGAAGCAGTTGTGCAAGCTCAGGGAAGGTCTGGTGAAGCACTGAATGGGAAAGAATGAAAAGCTTCTTGACCAGGACTGTCAGTTAGAGAAGTGTTACAATCCTGAACATCTTTGCAAACTGTTGCTCCTCCACACTGTTAGTCTGATGATTAATGAAGATCCTAACTGCGCTCAGTGACATTTAAACAGAAAAACCATCATTCCCAGCTCCCAGAAAGTTTCCGTATAGATTAATGAGATGAGCAAGGCATGGGGGAAAGGAATGTCAGTGGCTACTTCTCTTAATAACGAAGAGTGGGTTACTAGTATTTTTAAATGGAAGCACTCAGTGGCTGCCCAGAGATTATGGATGAATATATAACTCAAGAGCTTGAAGCTGATGCCAAGCAGAAAACTAGCAGTACGTTAAATAAGTGTTTATAACTATATAGCTCCACTTTCAGAAAAATTAAAAGTTTAGAAATAATTCATACATTAGGAAACTTGCTCTTTGTAGCTTCTGCTCAAGACGTTTTTCTGTGCTGCACTTAAAGCTTTACAGAAGATAGATATTAAAAATGATGCTTCACTCTTAGAAACATCAAAGTACTGTCTGCTAACTGCAGCAATTTGACTCCTTTTCTAAAGATTGCAGTCCTTCACCTGTCTGGTTTAAAGCCAAGGGATCAAATTAGAAATCCTCAAGGCTGATTTCTGTTTCCACAGTCATCTTCACTATGGAAGACTACTTAGAAAAAAACCTAAAAGAGTAGAGCCTAAGTTAACTGAAACTGGATCAATAATGTGCAGTAGGCTTCTCAGAGTCCTCATGAAGAAGCCACTTAAATATTGAAACAAACTAGTAATTTTTGGTTTTTTCTCTCAAGACTGGAAGAATGGAAGATTACCCTTAGCTCCTATTGCTTTACTGCTTATTCAAGAAACTTCAAGAACTGAAAGTGTGAGCACAAAGGTTTATAAATGAAGATATTTATTATGGAGTTTAATTTAAAAACCAATATATTCCAAGCTCATAGTTTGAAAAATACTGTATGATTAAGGGCCAGTGCATCTAAGAGTCACTTTTGACAATTTTGTTTTAACATATTTGCATTTGATTCTCCAACCCAAGACACACTAGTGTTACTCCACATACAGGATGCAAGAAAAGGATTTTTCATAATGAAATTCCTAGACTTTGATTCTGAGACTTTTATTCCCCAACTATTGACATCATGTTTCCCCTGAATGCATGCACTTGATGAGGAACATTATGAGCTGGAGGCGAACAGTGTGGGGATTACACAAATGAGATTTGAGAAATCTCTAGTGTAGACAAATGTCCCTTGAAATGATCTAATTTTTAATATATATGAGAGAGCATAAATCATAGGTGTGACATGCTGATATTTTAAGTGTATTCCTTTCTTTGTGAGTAGCGCACATTGAAGCTGGTGGCCATCCTACTAACTCAGCTCTCAAACCATGGTTTTGACTGCTTGATACTCTACATCTTCAAACTGCTCACTAATTGCTGGAGAGATTGATTTCCCACTGGGGTTCCTAAATGTTTGCTTTTTACTCAATTTTATAGACACATTATGTGCCTTCTGGGGTGTATGTTTTTTTTTTTTTCTAAGGCTGCATCAGTGTTAATGTGCAGTGACCTGCTATGCTGCTTAGACACACACAAGTCTATGGGGCCAGATGGGCTACACCCAAGGGTGCTGAGGGAGTTGGCAGATGTGCTTGCCAAGCCACTTTCCATTATTTACCTGAAGTCCTGGCTGACTGGGGAGGTCCCAATGGACTGGAGGGTAGCAAATGTAACACCTAACTACAAGAAAGGGAGACAGGAGGATCTGGGAAACTATAGACCTGTCAGTCTGACCTCAGTATCAGGGAAGGTCATGGACAAGGTCACCTCAAGCCCCATTACATGCCACACAGAGAGCAACCAGGGGATCTGGCCCAGTCAGTCTGAAGGGCAAGTCCTGCCTGACCAACCTGATCTCCTTCTATTACAAGATGACTGACTATTGGATGAGGGAAAGGCTGTGGATATTGCCTACCTGGGCTTTTGGAAAGCCTTTGACACTGTTCCCCACAAAATTCTTGTGGACAAACTGACTGCTGATGGCTTGGATGAGCACACACTCTGCTGGATAAAGCACTGGCTGGGCAAAAGGGTCTAGAGAGTGACATTGGAGTTAAATCCAGCTGGTGGCCAGTCACAAGTGGTGTTCCTCAGGGCTCAGTGTTGAGACCATTTCTGTTTAACATCTTTATTGATGACTTTGATGAAAACATAGAGTGTGTCATCAGTAAGTTTGCAGATGACACCAAGTTAGATGGGAATGTTGATCTTCATGAGGGTAGGGAGGCTTTACAGAGGGACTTGAATAGATTGGATCCATGGGTGCTTAGGGATATGGTTTAGGGGTGAATCTTTCAGAGTAGGGTTATCAGTTGAACTTGGTGATCCTGAGGATATTTTCCAACCTGAATGTTTCTGTGATTCTGTAATTGGGTTGAAATAAACCTATTGGTTTTAGAAGGTTTTTACAATGCCCTGTATTGCTCTCCTTGGTTTTGTGAAGGAGACTCCCTTGGGTTCAAAAGATCAGTCTTTTTATGAAATCCTACCCAGGATGTTTAAGTACCTATTATAAAAGGGAACCTTATAGATGTTTTACAGGTTTAGCAGCACTGAAAATGAGGCTGAGGATAAATGATAAATTAGCTTCTTGCAAAGTTAGCTGGCATCAATCTATTAATCTGCAGATATGTCATGAGCCTTGCAAGTGATAGCCCCATCCAGTAGCAGGTTACTTCAAGTTTAAGTTTCAGGCTTCACTGACAGATAACATTACTCTAATTAAACTGACAGATTTGAATTGCCTTTAAATATCTAATATTTTTGATTGATTTTCAGTATTTCACATGCATACCTGTGGTAATTATCTGTAACTGCGTAGCCATTTGATAGCTTGACGTCTGATAGGCTTTTTCAGAGATGTCTAGTAAATCAGCGCTAACTCTCCTAATTAAAGTTTGGTAGAAGTTAAAAAGGTTTGTGCTTGTATTTCATGAGGTGCTACTGGAAAATTAATTTTGTAAAGTCACAGAGTTTAGTTCTTTGAAACAGCTTTCTTCTAGTGTTTCAGATAAAAGCTTTTGATCTTGAGCAGTCTCTACAGGAGATGACAGAGAGATATGAGAAAGAAAAACAAAAGAGGAGAGCTCTGCATAACAGTTTAGTTGTAAGTATATTTAAGACAGAGTATTTTATCATTTTGTTGTAATTATGTCCATAATTTCTTCCCCAATAAAACTAATGCTTTTCATGGGACACATCACCTCCCCCAGCTGCCTATATATGATGCGTTTCTTTGCTGAGGCACATTTGTCTTACAACAAACCCCACCCCATTCTTTGTGCACAAACATCTTCCAAATGCACTCGTGCAGCATACTGCCCTAAGGAGCAGCATTCATTTGGAATAGTGGACAAAACTTCTCTAAATTCACAGACTCTGAAATTCCTCTACAATTCTTAAAATTATCAATTCAAAATGATTGTCTTTTAGTTTTCCAGGTATGTCTAGCTGTATCATGCTCAGCCATTAGTGATGGTTCATTTGGGATTACTGTTTTCCTTTTTTCACTTTCACTTTACTTTTCCTCCTAACCCTCCCAAATGACTAGTTTTGGGTTGCCTGATTCAGGATCTGATTTTTAAAAACACAAACCTCCTTCGAACAAGAGTCTCGTACTTGGGAAATGAAAAGCTATTTGCTAAAACATACTTAACTTCCAAACTCTGCCTTGTTTTGCAGTTTACTGAAAAGATACTCCCCAGGGCAGTGAGGATTTAATGCCAGTGACACTAGTCATTACAGGCAAGCTATTTTCCCTAATAGAAGATGAAAACTGATTGCCAACAAAAAGGAATGAAAAACACTATGTTAGGCAAACTAAAGTCTGCAGATAAAAATCAGTTACTGCCTTTTTAGTCATGTATGAACACACAGTACAGAAGAAAAGGTATAAAATATTTTACATACCACATCTACATCAGGGCTGGTGGAAGAGAAATGCAGTGTGTAATCTTGTCTGTTGACTTACAATGAGACTGTTGAATCCGAGGAAGCTCAAGGGGAAGTACCCTGAAGAGAGGAAATTGTCTCAGACTGAAGGCCTTCTTTGTTTCCTCCAGTCTACAGATTGGAAAGGGATACACCATTCCAGAGCTCTGAAGAGCTCATGCTTCCTCAACTACTTTCTCCTCACTTCTCAATGCAAATGAAATTATATTGATACTTTTTCTCTCTACAGAGTCTAAGCCTTGATTTTGTAAACATCTGCTTTCATATATGTTCATGTCTCCTTCACAAATTCCAATGCATTTGTCCTCTCCAGGAGTTTGTGTTCAATAAAACTTAGTATTCTAACTCTAGGAACTGAGAGGAAATATCAGAGTCCACTGCAGGATCCGACCATTACTACCTTTTGATGCTGCTGCTGGGCATTCTATATCTCAGGATAGGTAATTTATTTTGGCTGTGTTAGAACTTAGCTGGCTCATAGTTAATATAAGGAGAAAACAGTAGTTATGTGTATTTGAGAACAACTGTGTTCTTGATTTTTCTGATTTTGTGTGTGTGAAGAAGATGATGGTATTAGAAAAACTAAATGCTATTCCCTTTTTTCCTCCTGCTTGCTTTCTCTCTCCCCTTGCCTGAAAGTTTGTTCACATGTATAGAAAACGATAGCTGCTCTGCCAAGCCAGGGATAATCTGTGGCTTGGTAGAAGTAACACAGCTGCAATCAGTTTAGAACATATTCACTATCCTATACAAATTCTGAGATACAGTAATGTAGTAACTGTCAGAAGTCATGGCATTACAGTTGATTTTTAATGCTGTAGAAGAGATTTGCTGTCAGCACAAACACTGTTCATGCTATGTCAGTATAGTTTGGCTTTGCATCTCTAATGTATAATACACTTACTGTAAGTGAAGTGTCAAAGCATTCCAAGATCCAAAAGGAAAAGAGGGATTAGATGCAAGTATGTGCTGTAACAAGCTGAATTCTCCGTAGATGACTTAACATGAAAGAAGGGAGGGATTGAAACATACACAAACAAAGAAGGGGAACTAGGTGGGTGGTTGGAAATAAGTAACATTATCATTTGCCCTATCAGTAGCTAACCAGGTTGGAGCCTTAGTTTACTTATGCTGGCTGGTAATTCTAAAAGAGTACATTCAGTGTTCTAAATTTATTAGTTTTTGGCAAAACTTTAAAAAAATATAGTTAAAACAACATCAAACATAGCAGACAAGAAGTTTCAAGGAGCCTGAAGGGGAAACTTGCATTAATCCATGCTTGATATACCTGGGAAGGAACCCTCTTGCTGCTTTTGATGCTGTACAGAATAATGCAATCAGGCAGTGAATTGCAGTGTAAACCAGAATAGATTGGGCCAGACAAACAATCATTAAGACTAATTTTTATTAGTATATCAAAAAGTAATTTAAATAAAACATAATTGTAAAACTAGGGCTTATTCTCACAACACATACTCACATGAATGAATTTTAATACCTTGGCAATCCCAGTCAGTTTTTGGACTAGTAATGGATGCCAGATCAGAGACAAATACCTAAAAAGAGGGTGGTTTTCACTTTAATGTTCTGAAGTGAAAGACTCTTGTTACAAGCTCGCATCAAATTATTAGAATGGCATGCATGTGAATTAATCATAATTGGGTTTGTTCTAAATATGTTCTAAATACTTTTTTAAAGCAGGTTCTTTTGCACTTTAATTTGTTTTTTTTTATTCATGATTAACTGTGGTATTAGTATGTACATCAGGTACAATACTAATGGCAGTTCTGAAAAGTATTCAGACAATGCGTAGTTCACAGACATTTTGAGCATTGACTATCCCCAGCTAAATGGAACATGTGATTTGAAAGGTACATTTTTTCCCTGTTGACTTTTTTTTTTCCCTTACAGGCAAAGAAACCTTTCAGAAAAAGTGACATATGCAGCTGATGATGTGAGTATTTGATGGTGAAATTCAAAAGTAGGAAGGAGAACCAAGAGGGACATGAGGGACAAGGGCATTTAAAAAAAAATAGGTATTTTCTTGTCACTTGGTGCCAGCTTTGATCACCTGTGCATGCAGTAGCAGGTGACTTACACTTTTGCATCCTGTCTTTTTAGTAGTCATCCATGAATTGGAGGTTGTGTGTTTGCAGTGGTCAAGCTACTGCAGATTTCCTGCAGTCAGTATTTGCTGTAATGATTCCTAAAATTATGTCAGGCGTTTTAATGTTATTATTGCAACACAACTAATGCATTAGGAGAGAAAGACAACATCTCATGAACCACAGCTGCCTATGTGGTACTGCAGTCAAGCATGTAAGTGCCCATCAGAGGATGGACAGATTACATTCCAGCATTAGTTGAGGCCATTACCAAGACACTAAATTTTAAAAAGCACAGTAGCATGAGCTAAGGCCAAACTATTAACTTGGGTTTTCATTTTCTAACCACCATAGTTCTTAGTTGGCTGCTCTCTGTTACAGTGATAGTGATCAGTCAAATTCTCTTCTGTAGTATAATGCTTGAAACATTGCTGAAGCGACCTGCAGTGTGGTTATGCATTTAAATCCCCCAAATTATAGCTTCATTAGGCAGCTTTCATTTGCATAAAGTGGATACTTATATATATGTGTGTGTGTGTGTATGTATATATGCAATTAGGAAACTAATGAAACTCATGAATAGTCAGCTAAGAAAGAGCAAATACATCAGGAAGTAAAACTCAGGCATTCATAATGGTAAGTGCAGCATTCTGGATGCCACTTATTGTGTTGTAAAATGCTGTCACTGTTTCTGACCCCTTGCATTTTATTGTATAAAGAAGTTGTTAGATAATATTTAGATGTTTTATTATTTCTTATAGGTACTGTAATATGTTTATTTATAGGCAAAGCAGTGTCTGCTTACTCATGACAATTTATGAATTTTAGTTTGTGTGAAATAAATGCCTTCAATACACTAACCTGTTCTCACATTTAAAAGTCCTTGTGAAACATTCCAGGAAAATAGATGTATGTATGGACTTGATTGTAAAATGAAACTTGCAAGTTTGAAAGCAGCATTGACTCCAAATGTTTTATTGATTTGCATTGATATTTATTTGCTTAAAATGCATTCTTGTTTTTGTCAACTTAAGTTTTTGTGTTAGTTTCATGAATTAT